>NC_088301.1:37935155-37989515 GCF_032854445.1 Liolophura sinensis
CCTGAACATTTTTGCGTGATGTTAGAGGACGTAACAAGAGAGGAGCACTGTCAATGCAGGTTAGCGTGACTAGTGCAACAAGACCTACCTCAGCGCATTGATGACAGCTTCTGGAAACAGGCAGAGTCGGTTAGGCAACACAAGATATCTCAGTTGCCAGACATGTTGCCACCGACCAAGGTAGAATCCAAACGTAAGAAACAGAACTGTAAAGGGACTGCTTGCCTGTTTGTCCATATATCCATAACACGTGTGTTACGGAATCCTACCAGCGGGTTTACAAGCCCGACTTTCAGAGCTCACTGTTTCGTGATCGTCTATCAAGGCCCGCAGCTGGTCGAAGACCGATATTGATTGGCCAGTGTCGTTGTCTTGGATACGCGTGATTTTCAACTGTCTTGCTTTTGGCTGGGATTAGAGAAATTAAACATAGCCTGGCCAGCTCTCCGTTCTTTTAAAAATGGATGGGAAAATGGGAGCGCTGAGGGTCCGTCGTTCCGCCTCAACCGTGCTCTTTTGGCTAGACGAAGAACGCCGCCCAGAATGCATCCTCTATCTTCGTTATCGATTGTGTACAACCTGCTGCACATAGCAAATAATGCACGGATGGGCTGTGCGTGTTGGTGAGCTTGTGCTGCGCATGTGTGGAGCAATGTGTCGCCGAGAAGAGCCTTGTGCGAAAAACCCAAGGGTTGTGGCACGAGGATCGATCGACGCTCAGGAACGGCAATACCAAACATTTTCTTTGCGCGGTTGTAGTATGCATTGGAATGTCTAACGATGCATTTCAGTAATATGTTTACATTGTAATATGTTTATTGATTCTTACAAGCGCATATCTCTAGCACGGTGGCATCTTTCCCCTAGCAAAAGCTAAATATTTCATATTGGCGTGATCGTCATGAGAGTTAACTGTCGATAGATATCTTAACTTTGGTTCATACTATAGCTATTGGACTCTCTGTATGTATCGTAGCTGATTCCAACACAAACGGTTTCTCGGTTATCCTTTCCAGTGATGATACTTTGTGCGCTCTTGAGAACTCATATTTGTTGTGATGTGAGAACATCATGTAGAAATCGAAAACATATGTGGAACTTCCGGTTGATACAAATATTGTTTATAACTCGGTCAAGGTTGTTTTTAGTGACCATCTCGGAAAGTTCTATTCAGTTTCCCAAAATTGGAAAGGAAGATAATTTTGTAAAATCAGTAATTAATCACTCACCGATTTCCATACAAAATGCTTCCATTGTCTTGAAATGTATTTGTATCATTCCGAAAACTAAGGCCTAGGCAATTAATGCAAAAGATAAAAGACTACATCATAGAGAGTGAAACCAGAGCACAGGCGGCAGTGTTATAGTTGGCAAATGCTGACACGTCACCAATGAAATCCGGCATCTGTGATGGACATATGTGCGACAACATAGCTAAGATGACATGAAAATCCACGAAACCTCGAAGAGTTTGCTCTGCTCACATAAAGCTGTCGCTGCAACATGTCAAAAACGGTTATAGGAAGTTATCGTATTAGGTGAGATTGACGCTGCGCATTCGCCCTGTCAGGATCACGCGTCGTTCAGGCAGGTGCTTATTACGTAAAGTAGCTCGTAGCCTGCAGCTGAGGCATAAATAATTAATGCACTGCAAGGCGGCAGCGAAATGGGGTATGGGAATAATATCAGAATCACGACGTTCTCAGACGCCTTCGGGCGCTCTCCCTGGTAGCATCGCTTCATATGTTTGGTCGCAAAAACTTCTAAAACAGTTGATGGATATACGCATATAACATACAATGTAACATGGTCAGAATTCTCTAAAACATTTCTCATCATATCTGATAGATCGTGAGAGAAAAGGAAAAAACTCATAGCATGTGACAAGCCTACAGAAATCACTATATTTGATAGTGAACTGTACACTACTCAATACAATAATAGCTGTAGCCTTTTGTGGACATCAGACATTGAAAGTAAGTCCAGTGTTTGACCTTTACGCCGATTTGATTTACTCCCTCGACGCACCCTTAGTAATTGCGGCGGGAGTCATGACATTGGCAATAATCCACCCACCAATGTTTTCCTCTCTGATCATTCGCTGAAAAGCTGGAAATGTCATGGGACCATTTCGCCAGTCTCAACAGGAAGGCGTCTTTGTAGTGAGATCGTGTTCGTATTTCTTGCTAGAAGAAGACGACTTTACAGATGCTATCGTCCTGGAGTGAACTGGCTAGGAACACAACATACTGTTTTAACGTTTCTAGTGACCAGATTTACTCAATCGACTTTGTGATCTGTGCACGACTGGGATGAAATACAGACGGGTGTACAAAGCTGCAATCTTCTCTTGGTCACTTGTTTGAACCAACAAGCCTGTAATAAACTGCGCGACACCATAACATTAAGTACCAGGATGACATGTCTTCCGTGCTACTGGACATTTATTATGCTGCATGTAGGATAATGGTCATTGGCGGAAAAACGTCATGTATCCCCTTTTGAAAAGCTGCAAACTCCAAGAAGGTTGGTGGAGTAAGTGTATATCTTTAATCCTGCTTCTTTTTTTTAAACCATGTGACTGTCAACATAATTATTAAAACGTATGCACTTGTAATTAATAAGATAAGGACATCAAAATGCTCATTTCTTTAGGATTTACATAATTGGTGCTTAACGCCCTGATCAACATTTTTTCATATATATGAAGGAAACCGGATCGTTGTGAGTAAATCACCCAGACAAAAATTATTGCTGGATATAAACATAATCACTGCTATTAATGTCCAATGTGATACCTACCAGTGTTATTGGTATTAACACTTCAAGGCAACTAATGCTCATAAACTTGAACCACTGTAAAACAAAATCACATCTATCACGCACTGAGTGAACATATGTTATAGAACACTCAAAATCAAGTCACATTCCAATTTAAAGGATACATGAAATGCTTGGCTTTTATTTCTTAATACAGCGTATATGATGTGGGCTAACATATAAAAGTTTCAGTCTCAGCTTTCTTCTTTCAGCGTTAACAAAAGTTTTAAACAGTTTTTCAACAGCCAAAGGGATCAGTCCGGAAACTAAGTGGCCTGTCGAGGTGATGTCAATGGTGGTAGTCGTCAAAACAACTTTGTTGTAGAGTTCTAGTTGGAGGTCGCTAAGCTGGTTCCGCGTTCACAGTAGGTTCAACGATTTCATCATTTCTTAGATTGGGATTAGCTGTAACTGCTCATGTAAATTATAGGAAGTAGCACCTAATACTCACAAGCACCATGGCTTAAGCAGAATTACGGCAACGGTTTGCTATCACGCCGACGTTAGGCCAAGAGGGATAGTTTTAGTCTTGACATTTTTTAGCTATTCCTGCTTGAATACAAGTTTTGTTATATCTTGTGTTTTGTGACGATTTCAATCACCTTACAAGTTGTTACAGTGAAACTAGTGTGTCAAGTATACTATATTAAAGTCTTGAGATTCCGTTTCTTATACTATAAATACGGACGGAGTATCCAGAACCACTGTATCTGATTCCGCTTAACCTAAGTTTAGGGATTGTATATGAATCATGTGGAATAATGTCCCAGCTTTGGATGTATGAACAGTCGCCGTCAAGATAGTCGTGGTTGACTAGAGGTACACTGGCGTGTTGTGACTCCTATACCCGTGACTCGCCAACCAGCCGAACTCCCATGATCTTTAAAGCAAAAGACAACAAAAAGATAAACCTATCAGACCAATGAAAAGAGTATCTATATAAAAATCACTTACTGCTGACAACTTTCTTTAATAAAAAAATGTAAATACATTTAAACGATTTAATTCTGTCATGGACACTTTGGATCATATTTATATTTTTAGGTGTCGATGACCTAAAACAGATTTTATTACGTTTAAATTGGTAGTTAGTAAAGATGTTATGTAAATGGTCATGGGGAAAAAAGAAAACTTGTGACATCGGCGTAAAGCTATGTCAATGTAGCCCATAAAACTAATCTTAGAATTGAATAGCATTTTTTGAACGCATTTAGTGCCGTTCTAATCGTTCAGGAAACGTCACACGTGCAACACTAACACACATTGTATGCTACCAATATTCTACTGTCTGTAAATTCTGATTTTCATCAGTCAGCCTGCAAATTCGATAAAGGACTATTGATCAGTGCTGTCTGGAAGTCTAACAGCTGTAGACGATAGCGGTCAAGTGTCACTGTCTGTATACTAGAAATTACTATATCCAATGGTGACCTTTAATGATTCAGGTATATACAACGGAATATTGCCACTTTCACCGTCCGCAACAGGAAACGTTTGTTTGACAGGAAATCATTTAGTTCCATCTTTATTCTCAAATACATGCCATAACGGTTTCGGGGAAAGACTGGTTGAATTCGTTGAACATTGTCACTGAGAACACATACAATGTCATTGCGATTAAATCTGAAACCATATGATGTACAAACTAATAATCGTTCGAAGAATTCCAAAAGTAGAACTGCCTTTACTTTGCACAGATGACTTTCAACTTCTGCTTTAGTACAGAGCAGATTACATGACAGTCTTTGCAACAGTCGTTTAGCAATAATGATGTCGATATGTTAAAATACATAGTACTTTTTGAAGAATCATGGACACTGAACTTAGCAGTTCAAGAGTATGTAATTGTCCAGTTACCTCTATATAAGTTTATAATCAATGCCATGACGTCATTTAAACACTTTTACAGGCAAAACTGTTCATTGTTTCTCAAATATTTTCAGACACTACTTTGGACTACAGTTTGGTGCAAATCTCAAAAGCTGGTTCTTGACAAGAAGGCTTTTAAAGGTTTTGATGGAAATCCACCATAGCCGCCAAACTGGAAAAATAAACTTCAAAAACCCGTAAACAAAATATCCGCGAGGAAACATCACGGATATAAATGTTAGACTGTCATGTTAACATATTACAGATGACTGATTAAGCAATACGTCAAACCATCTTCAGAATGCTAAGTTTGCCACTGGCTAACGGGCATTTTCCTTAGGCTCTAACGTTGAGGTGGGAGTGGAGTGTCTGGGCGGAAAGTTCACCACATACAAATCTAATTCATATATATATATATATATATATATATATATATATATATATATATATATATATATATATATATATATATATATATATATATATATATATATATATATATATATATATATATATATTTGGTATCCCAGTGCTAAAAGACCATACAAATGTGAAAATGCGCTATCAAGTAAATGTGGTCTCTCTAAAGCACATGTGACACATGTAAATCGTGAAAACAGGATTTACCATTGCTTATTTATTTATTTATTTATTTATTTATTTATTTATTTATTTATTTATTTATTTATTTATTTATTTATTTATTTGTTTCAACGTAATAACCAAGAATTTTTCGCTTATACGATGGACGTGAGTTTCATTGGTGCAAGGAACTAGAGTGCCGGCGTGCCAGCTTCACTTTCTTCATGATATAGCTGTAATGAATATTTCTCTTATGTGATATACAGTTATATACTTTTAAAATCATATTGTAGGTGTGTTTTTAAAGTTCTTTTAATAAATTATAAAGTGAAATACAGTGCAACTATATGTATATCTGGGAGCCAGGCAATTGTTCTTGTTTAAATTTATGAGTACAAGAACATTGCTGTAGTTTCACTCACCACTTAGCCATAGATAAAAGGTACATGCAAGACTTTCTCTTTCTCACAGATCTCACATCTGTTTGGCAGTGGAGAGATCGAAAGGCATTTCTTTAATCCCGACGTTTACTTCCACAATGGACAGTATTTGGTGTGGTTTCCGAGACGGTTGATTTTTTGTGGTTGGATATAACTTAGTAATTAATGTTAGATCATCCCTGCTGTGAGCAGACCAAGAAATAAATACATCTGTATAAGATACAAAGTGAATTTTTTTTCCTGAAAAAAATTAAAGGTCAGTACACAATATTCAATATTAAACAGAGTACTGTATAGTGCACCAATGAAACTCACTTCCATGGTATAGGGGGGAATTCTTGATTATTACGTTTAAACAGCAATCAAATAAAGAAGTAGCTATGCGTTATAAGAAATCCTAAGCTTTAGGAATTATTTATATCACAGCCTAAAGTGACGCCTACAGGTGTGGCAAGTCAACTTTTACATTATTTCAACGTTTCCAGAATTTGAACAATTACCATTTTGTCTAAGCGACATTCGTATACCAATCGACAACGGTAAAGGAGCGTTCCAAGTTAACAATCACAAAAAGCATTTCCAAAACTACGTAAAACATCAGTTCCCAAATGAGTACGTATGGAATAAAATATGAATAATAAATAAATCTGGTAACATGTAAGAGAGTCATCAGGTTTCATCCATATTCTTTGCATGACATCCAATTCAAATTTCAAACTCGTTGCTCTTGAATAAATAATGAAATACAAATAGGTATCTCAGTCGCCATGTTATCGTTTAAATATAAGAATGTCTTGGTGCCATTAAGAAGGGTGGTGGGAAGAATTTTCAATCTTTTCACAGCAAATTTTCCCGGCGCTTATTTTCAGTTGGTGTCGTATTGCGCCATAAACTAGCCTCGACAAGGCATACAACTGCATAGTTTGGATATATCGACATTTGCATTCCACAGGCGAAATACATGACGAGTTTTTGTTTTTATACAGCCCAAGTACATACGCCCACAATATCCCATCCACAGAATTACCTTATCTTAATACACCGTGGAATCAGTGAGGTCATTTACAGAGGGATATTTCTGCCAAAATATACATTGTATATATCTGTGGGAGTCACTGCAGCCAGCCATTGGTATACGGTTACACGAAATCTTGCATTTTACCAGAGATTTATTCTCAGCATACAATCGCCTATTGGCATAGGTCCCGAACGAGAGAGGCCAATCATCCAAAATGACGTTAACTCCCAGTTTTGCCCAGCTAATTACTGACAAATTGGATAAATTCACGAATCCTTCTTTCTCTTTGAATCGGCTCGAGAAGAATACTAATCACATAGTATTTTGATTGTCTGCATAACAATATATTATTTAGACAGTGAGATTTAGCGTGGTTTTCATGTACTGAATGTGTATAAATCGACTCTCACACAGCCGACTATAATAGCTGCGTCTATGGTAAGGATGCTTTTCTTCTATATAGTGGCTAATCGTTTTTGCTCCACATCCAAGAATATTATTCTTTTCCATCAGTCTTATTATCTTAAACAAGTAATTGTACTATTATTACAACCAGTTGCCAAGTAATTCATGAAAACATGAATTGAATGATGAACACCTTTGAGGGGTTAAGTTTCAGATTATCCCTTCACTGACTGACACTAATGTTGTTAGTCTGTGGGTATTTGGCCGACCAGAGTGCAATTCAGCTGACGCCACCAGTGGAAATCTCAACGAAAAGAAATGTTTCGAACGGGTATCTAAGGAAAAGGATAGATTAATTAAGGAAATGATAGATTGGTGCACAACGACAAGGTGAATTATCATTTGTTACATCAGTTTGATGCCTGAAACAATGTTCCCATCGCTGTAGCTGTTTCAAGCTGCCTATCAGCAAAGACTTCGGCACGTTTTCATACAATTAAGTCGAGGCCATAGTCCAATCTATTTACAGGCCAGGTATAGCTATAATACTCTCAAATATATGTAAAACAGGCATATTCTTTACAGTACTATCAGGTAAGATTTAATTCTTAGCATGCCTAAAAGTGATTTTTAAAACTCAAAGAACATAAATTTTTTTAAATGGTTTGAATAAAATTGAATTTTACCTGCGTTATTCAGAGAAATACTTTTTTTTAACTTTCAACAATTTAATTGATTTATTTGATTGGCGTATTGACGCCGTACTCAAGGGTTTTATTATTTAGCATTATGTTTAGCCACCACAAGGGCCAAAAGATATCATACATGGCGTGGAATTCCAACGTCACAAAAGCAGACGAGTTCTCGCAGAACGACGCCACAAATACGACCGGCCAGTGTTGTAGCACGCATTTAACGACTACAACGTCATCACGTTTGAGTATCCAGGGATGTTTTCATTGGTGGACATGTTACCGACTCGCACAAACAACTTGCGTTGTATGTGATGTCACAAAGGCTATGTACGTTCACTGATAGAAACAGATGTGTACAAGCCGGTTGCATTGAAATTATAAATGGACGAAAAAAAGCAGCACGTGAGTATATACATAAACTACGTATGTGTAAATAGAAATGCATTTGTGTAGGTTTAGGAACAGTAATGGATTTACTAATTTATGTACAGGTATTTGATGTTTACGTCGAACTCAAGAATGTTTCAATTATACATGAGATCATCTGTATTTATTGATGTTGGAAAAGGAATTCAACACACCTAACTAGGTTATGTACTCAACTAATGGTTGCTGGATTCAAGGATGATCTATACGCAAAATGTTCACCCATACTATCATTACACACTAGGAAATGGCTCTTAAATACCCCAATTGCTGCATTTTCATTATATTCACTCTAATTCATACAACACTTAATCGTTTGTTGTTGTTTTTATTTCCATCCAAATAATTTATTTAAAACATTGTATTTTCCTTCTGTCACACCATCAGCACGGATCACTCTAAACCTGTCCAAGAAGCATACGCACTGCCTGGGTCATATGTCTCCTCCACAGACCTACGTGATCAAACGGGCAAAGGCACACTGCCAGCCTCCCTCTCTTGGGAACCCGAGGAATCTGGTTCCGTTACGAATAAATGATTTTCCCAGACTGTCCTTCTGCTTCGGATTTTCTCTTTCCTCCCTCTTGACCAAACGATTTACGTGCTGGCAGCATCGTGTGAACGATTTAGAATCCTGACCGAGGACTTCTCGCTATGGAAACGACGAGACGTGCAATTCAAAACGACAATTCCCAAGAAGGCTTCAACAGGCTACGTTTTTTCTCCACGAAGAGCTTACAAAAATTAAACTTGTCTGGAAATATTCAACTAGTGGACGCGAACCTGCGTGAGCTGGTCTGCTATTTTAAGAACCTAACGCACATTGACCTTTCCAAATGTTGTCATTTAACGCCCATCTCGTTGGGCTGTCTTGTCACATACCCGGCAAAACTGCATACATTAAATCTTAACGGGTGCTATTGGTTTTGTCCTGACATGATTCTCAGCGTAGTCTTACAACATTCCGATACGCTCCGAGTTCTAGATATCACAGGGTGCTCCAGAATGACCCGGATGTTACCAGGGTCAGTCGCATGGCAGAAGCCTGCTCCAAGCTAAATTCTTTAAGCATGGGTTGGTTAACCTTTTTCCCAGTGGAACTAAACCTGTGCTAATGTCCGCCGATCATTGATACAGATGTAAGGAAATTTGCCAGAAAGTGCCGTCAGCTTAAGAGCCTTCGTCTGTACCGGTGCCACATGGAGATGATTCGGTAGGTGCAGTTGCCTCCAGCTGCCGGGCTATGGTCTCTCTCGATCTCAGCTACACGTACATCGGCGACGAAAGTTTGATTATAATTGGCAAGTTTTTCCGAGAATTAACCAATCTGCAGCTGGCTGGGTGCTGGAAAATATCAGACCGTGGACTGCTCGGTTAGGGGAGCAGCGCTTAAGACTTGCGGAATTTCAATATGAAAAGGTGTGTGGGACGTGTCCTCCTTGGCAATAGCACACTTCCTTAGTTTGACCCCTACGCTTCGGGAACTCAGCCTAGCACAGTGTTTCTCTGTTTCAGACATTATACTTGACAGCATACATTCGTTTTGTCCATTACTCGCCATACTCGATGTCACCGGGACATCTATTTCCCAAGAGAGACTTGACCTTCTCCAAAGCAAACGTGCTTTCCCCATGGCCATCTGGGATGCACGAAGACTGAAGAAATAAAGATGAATAAAAATAACATTTTCAGACACCGCCATTGTTTTTGCATTTCGTTGTGATTTGGAATTCATATGAAATATTCTGTTTAACAATGCTTTAAAAAGTTTGTGGAAAACAAAGAATTTACTACATATGTATCCACACATCAATGAATATATATAAGGTTTGCGAATTCTTACTGATCATAAAGATCATATTACCCTTCTTAACGCATGACCAGAGTCCCTGGCGTAAACCATCGCCCAAATTACTAACAGACTTTCCCACGAGTGACCCACACACTTCTCCATATTGTTAGAAGTGGTCGCCAACGAACGGAAGACCACGCAAACGGTCCAATGAACTCAACCGCTTGCTACCACGATTGTCACTATATCCCCGTTCAATATGTAATGCTTCTTGTAGGGGGACAAGAAAATGAGATAAGTCGTGTGTAGTGGAATAAATAAAAAGATTTGCTGCATCCTATCATTTAAAATACTTTGAATATCAAGCTCTTGACACTAGGAAATAGACATAAGCTGTCCATGCTGTTTCAATAAAAGACGTTAAAGTTGTCTCCAAGATTAGATTGCTGGATATATATAAGTGGACCCAATTAAGTAACTGACCCGGAACTTTTACCGATACGCCACTGATTACTATTTCTTGATTAACGGAGATGTTCAACAAAAGATAAAGCATAGGTTACTAGGTAATTGAAAAGACACATGTAAAGGCAAAAGTAAACGAGTTTCTATTTAATATGTTTTACTGATACTCATATTATAAATGCACAGAATAAACATAAAAAAATTGCGACAGATGACAACCGTAATGGCTCCTCCGGCCCTTGTTGGACGTGCAGACTTCAAGTGTATGAGGCCACTAAACATTTCCTAAATGTCGCGTCATGGAAATCTTTTTTCTTGCTTGCTAGGAAGGCCTAATAGATGATAGGAGGTTTGTCATGCGTGGTATTTGGTTCCAGGTCCTGCCCTTGCACTTTGTGTGTGTGTGTGTGTGTGTATATTGTGTGTGTGTGTGTGTGTGTGTATATATACATATATATATATATATATATAATATCATATATTATATATATATATATATAATATATATATATATATATATATATATATATATATATATTTTTTTTTTTTTTTTTAAATTATATTATATTATATTGTCATGTTAGACCCTGAAACACTATGCTTAAATAAGTAATGATTTATCCAAGCTGGTAACATAAGGATTTATCATAACTTATTGATCAAAGACCCTTTGATTCTTTAGCCTTGACAACCTGTTTGACATAACCGACCCTTTCCCGTATGGAAAGAATTGTGCACCACTCTTCATCAAGAATGTTGTTTGAGGAACGAGCTTCTGTTGTCAGAAAGCATCCCTTTTTAGGGGGGCTTCTTTGAAGACATAGCTTATGTGAATATACAAAAGCAAGAAGTTTGTAACCTTTTCCCACAAGGCTATGCGTCAGACATTTTTTAAAATGGATTTTTCTCGCAAGTCTGTCTGATTTATTTCCATCGGTACATATACCACGCAAGGAATAAAGCTATAATCCTTACATTAAAACCCAGAGAGCCATTCTGGCAAACATGAAAGCTATGTAGTGATTCCACATGCATGACAAAATGTTTCGTGAACCCTTATAGAAAATTACCGAAAAATACATCTCATATGCGAAATAAGCACCAAACCTACCTAAAAATTATTTCAATTGCTACTTCTCTGATATGACAACGGCGGATGTAGGCGAGATTCAGTCGACAACACGAGATTCTGACGAGGGAGCGAGATTTGCACGACATTCTCGACTGAATATCGTTGGAGTTTCGTTGCAACCTCGTCAAAATGTCGCGCCCTAATCTCGATTGAATCTCGCCAACCATTACAAGGAGAGACAGCATGGCCGCATCCGGTTTCCATACTTCGGTGACCTAATGGTCAGAGCGTCGGCCTGAAAGTCAGGAGAACCCCGGGTCAGTTCGTACCAAAGGCTATAAAATAGGTTCATGCTGCTGCCTCCATTGTCGCTCAGCACTGAGAGGTTAGAGCAAGGAAACGTTTGGCCCGGTGTCCAGTACAATGTGACTGGTAGGGGTGCCATGTTTGGGGTCTTCAGCATGATATTGTAGTGCCGGAGGCCACTTTGGCGCCATGCACTCAACCTGCCACAAAAGACACAATATGTGTACACACATCTAATGACTCCTCGTCGTCACATGGCTGAAAATTGTTAAGTACGACGTTAAACCTGAAGTATACATACATATACCGTATATACATATATAAACTCCCTTTTCTTGCTTATCAATTTATATGTCTAAAGTCACCAGTCTGTCAGCTATATATTTATCTATTTATCTGATTGGTGTTTTACGCCGTAGTCAAGAATATTTCACTTATACGACGCCGGCCAGCATTATGGTGGGAGGAAAGTCACAGTGCGTAAGTCACATAATGAATCTTTACGGGATGAGAAAATTGTCTTCACTTTAACAATATTCAAACGTTCAATATTGACACACGTAAAAAGAGCAACCTGTATAATTAGTAGCATTAACAGACAAATGTGATGAAAGCCTGCACACAGTCACGTATATATTACTAGTCTATGAGAGATTAAGAGTTAGGTATCAATGGCTACAGTGAAACCAGTTTGTCTCGAACCTTGCAACGAAATGCTCACTTCCTGTTTTTTGTTTAAATCATGTGTGTACTAGAACCTACGTTATAGTGTTCTACACATGAGGTATTATCCCATAACTCACCCATGTAGTACCTGTTTATGAAAAATAGTGACATATATACCTTCATCTTCTCACGTTATAAAAATAAACTGAAGTTTTAAGTTTACAACAGCTTGAATATGGAAAAGTTGACATTTCCACATATGTGTATAAGTTGAGAGAGCGGTAATCATCGTACCAGAAGGAGAAGCGGTCACTGCCCAAGTTACAAGAGCCGGTAAAAGGTACGTGGAAAAGGCGTACCTGTAGTTTTTCTTTTGTTGTACATGTAGCATTTAAAAACACAAATTATGTATAATTATGTTAAGGTCTGAGTTTGTGAAATTTTATGCAAGGCGCAAGTAACTCAAAAAACTCAACAAACAATATCTTAGAACAGGATTCGACAGTTGAGTAAAGACAATGGTGACAAATTAAAGCTACTGAAAGGAATGGAGTGTGGTAATACGGGTGAATACTTCACGTAAGACATTGGTTTCAGTGAGCAAGAACACTACAATGAGACGAATGCATGTGATGGCAGTTTGTTCTGATGCAACCCTTATGACACACAAATGATAAGTTTGCTTGTGCGCGATTTAGTAAAAAAAAATTTTTTAGTAGAAAAAAAAGTAGTACTAGCCAAGTGAAGTGTCAAAATCACAAGCCAGATCGCTCATGCAGCGAGTTAATATTATACCTACACTTTCGTTAAACAAAGAGGTACTTCATTGATGAAAGCATGACGCCATAAAATCTGAAGCGGTATACTGTTCTAGATGCATGTATGCTATATATGTGGTACCCTGAGTGTTCGTCATAATAGCTAAAATTATGACATTTCCCGACTAATCCATTCTCAAAATTAACAGTCCACATCTACCCATGGCGTACAGATTCCCAGATAAAGGTTCCTGCCCGTCTGAAGCAGCCATTAGCTGCAAAACTACACCTAAAGCCGATCAGTATCAGATGCTGAACGGACCCAGAACGACAGGGTAATGACTCATCCAATTTGTCGGTAGACAAGACGCCTGAGAAAAGGACAAGAAGCTCATGGCCACGTGCTTGGACCCCAACTCAGAGGTCAGTCAGGAGCAACTCCTGGACCGACATCAGGCTTGAAGAAGGACAATGTCAGACACAGAGCAAAATCTTCCAGGAAACACTGGCTTTCAATGTCACATGACACTAGGATCAATTGAGGCGAAGCGTCCAGTATCTTGCATCGTTCAGCAAATTCCCAAACTTCATCTTAAGACCGGTTTGTAGAATGATTTGTTTTATTTACATATTCGTTTTTCATTCTGTTTATAACTCGATTTGTTGAAATAAATTATAAAAAAACAGTTCGTATAAGAATACATGTATATGTTCATTTATGACTAAATTTAGACTATACCTTTTAACATGCAGCTAGTGAATAGTAAAGCTGTAGTTCATAACTTTAGTGTACAGTCGCGGAACACAAATGTTTTTACCAACAATGCATACCCCCCCCCCCCCCCCCCCCCCCCCCTCCTTGGTATGGGTACCGACATTTTCAATGTATACACAATCTTTTATTTCAAAAGCAATTGCTTAATTTGAGCAGTCTCCATTCTGTAAATTGGGGCAAAATGCTATACCGGTCTGCACATTGGCCTGTAATTAAAAGAAATTCATGCTTTTCAATCTGTGATTGATGGTGTTATTACTATATATTCAACTTCAAAAATGTTCAGAAAGATGGGTTGTGGAGATGGAATCATCTGGGTTGCTGTTACAATGGTGATATCTTGCGTTGCTTCTTATATATTCCTCCACCCCAATGCTACTGGTACAACGTTGAACCCTAAGCACTAACTGACCAATGCTAGTGATATATCACTTGATAATGCTGCATGGATTTAGCCGGCTTCCATATAACGTTTAACTTCTTGCCGTAGATTAATAGCCTGCAATAAGTTGACCTGTGGAATGGGGCATAACTCTTACTCCACCTCCCAAGTGGGAATGAAAATATCAGACATTGGACATCTCTATACAGTGAAGGCTAAGGGGCGATCAGTACTTACATACATGTATGCCTTGATGTCTGTATAAATGTTGAATAATGCAACGCTTGGTTTGTCATACCCTGGTACCAACCCTACAGTGTAATCAGAAGCCTGGTTTAGGCCTACTTCTTGAATTCCAAGTCTTACAAAGTTAGTTGTAATGCTTTCTCTGTTAAATTGAGCTACATTTGCGAAGGTTTTACATTTACATTTCTAGAGTTCATCTTGTGGTCAATTCAGCATAAAATAACTGTCTGCAGAGTTGTGTCCTTACAGGCGGGAGCATAAAAACCTATCTCCGTCTTCTTCTTGGGGCATAATAATGGCTTTAAATCAGTTTTCCTCGAGGGCCCAGGCCCCGGGATCACGAAGCGATCCTTTGACAAAATTTCACATCACTTTGGTAATTTCAAATGTAACAAGGTCAAAATATTGCTTGACAACGTAAATTCTACAAATGTTATTGCGCAACAAATTTCAGCTGAAATACGGGAAAGAATATACCCAATTTAATGATTAAAACTTTGACTTAAGTCTAAGATCGCTTCATGATCCCGGGAGCCTGATCAGTCCGGAAACCAAGTAATACCACAGCTTTACACGTTCATATATTGGACTTTCACATTACTGTAAGTAAACTGCAGTTCATAACGTTAAACTGCAAACGTTTGGTTTCAACACTAAGAAGTCATTGCCTCGGGTAACCTGATAGTTAGTGAAAAAAATGGATTGGTGGACAATGGCTGCGAGGAGTAATTTGCTTTATACAAGAGCTGCGCCAACATGCCGTTAGAAATGAATTGACAACACAACCAACAGGCTTCACGAATACTACATTTGTTTTTTAACAATTTCTTAATAGCCAACTGTAAAACAATTCTGCTGTAACAGATAAAAAAAAATTTAGAATTCATTCATTGACGATATGTTATACCGAAACATGTACACTGTAAAATAATTTAAAATCTGGCACGGTCAGAAACAGGGATAGGAGTGAAGTCGATATCAGTTTAGGTAACGGGTATTGTTCGCCATCAAATCATACTGAACTCTGCCCTATATTCAGAATGCCACATTTTTTTTAAAAAAATAATTATGACCTTACCCGAAGCAGCGAGTTCTTGGCATTGAAATAAAGTTTAAGCAGGCTGCAAAACATTACGAATTAAAAAATGGTTTTAACTTCATTTTCTTTGCCAGAATATGAATCTCCAAAATATCTATGAAAAGCTTGTGTTAGTAGGACTAAAGGCACGTTTGGATGCGAGTATGACAGGTTTTACAGATAGGTAAATATAACCAACTAGACTATAGTTCTGTCTATTCCAGAATACCAAGAAGAGGAACCAACAAACATTTTGTCCCAGGTCTTTGAAGTTTATTTTACCTAGCATGCAAGTAAAACCATATTATCTTAATCATGCACCGTAACAATCGGTATCAACAGTATAACATTTCTAGTAAAAGCGTCGAGCAGCCATGTGCTTATTGATCTACAGGTACAACGATAAAGCCACAAAAAGAGCGAGAGGTTCGACTTCTTCTCCAATCGAGAGCTACGGCTTCCAGTTTATGAGCCGATCAAGTAGTGTACCTAAGAACGGCTTATGGAACTTCCAAAAAGTGGTATTTTACAGAACAACTAATAGTCTCATAAGCAATCCGGGTCATATGGCCGCAGACATGAATCTGTTAAGAATTTGTTTTGATGACTTAATACTTATCCCGAGAAATATAATTATAGCCCACCCCGACACCCCATGACACCAGCCAGCACCCTGTTCTAAATCCCACCCCGTCCCACCCAATAGCCCGATACCCTCCCCTCCCCATCTTAACGTACACGTCTACACCCAATCCCGCACCCACGCCACGATTATACACTCATACCCATCCATTTCACTAACACAGACTATAACATTGAGCTTCCGAAGAGCCGGATAACATGTGGTAATGTAGACGGACGCTATCCGTTGAGCTATGTGTTCGTGAGGTACATGGACACATGGAGAATAAGGCTAACAGAAAGTACCTTACCACGCACACCAATGGACAGAGTAACACAACCTACGATCAACGCAAGGCACATACATTACATGGTTGAAATGGAGTTCCTCGTCTATATGCATCTTCATACGATCCAGCCTTATGTTTTGATTTGCAATTAAGTATCTACATTGATTTAGTCCCTTAAGAGAAAATAGCACAAGTATCTAGAGCTGCAGTTTTTTTTTTAACATCACAATAAAAGGGGTCAAACTATACATATATAGACATACTAAAGGCTGCCACATCCTGTTGTAAAGGTCTGAAGAAGGCAGGCCGTAACCTGTTAACGGTATTCTTTTCTCATAGTCATTCCCCAAAATTTATTTTGGTTCTCCCACTATAACACTAGGCTGTAATTTAATATCCCTATCTCCAGTACAGTGCTAGAGACGACTGTTTCTTAGAATTGCGTAATATGTAAAGTCTTGCCCATCTTAAATAGCCTACATATCAAGGAGAGTTACAAACGCAAGACACAAGCACAGAGAGAAAGTGAAAAAAAAAAAAACAAAGAAAGAAAAGAAAAATTAGATAACAATAAATACATCAAAATAATTCTAATAAAATAACAGGCTGATGGCAATGTACGCTTAATAAAAGAGCTGCCACTACTGCAATGTACACGTAGATTAATCAGCGTCCAGGCGTAACCCGGAAACAGTCCACCGGAAGTAGCATGAATGCCACAAGCCACCAATCTCACGTTTGGACACATCTACGGACAATCTCTTCTGGAATCCTTACCCTCCTTTACACCATATTGTAAATTATATTGATAAAATTCACCGAATCAAAGTCTTAATCCACATATACTCTCACTCCATTGGAATCCCTTAATCACTGTTTAAAGGTTCTTTCCTCTGTTAACTTAAGTTGTGGACATGTAATTGTTCGTTGTTCACCAGTCCCATAAATCGTTGATGAGCGCTTAGTGCATGCATGAAATCAGTTTTCCTGCAAACTGACCTACATTTAAAACTAGGATAACTAGTATGAAGGACACATTTGTGACTTTGGTTCCTTGTAATCACACAAACACATCAAATGCAGTCTTCTGTCACCGAAGGACTTGAAGCTCAAAGATCCATTTGTAGTCTGTATTCCTGTTGAAAGGATGACCTTGGGAAACAGTTGTGTTCCTCGCCTCTGGATTTCCTGAGAAATAGCATTGTCTTCTCAGAATAACAGGATCACTCAGTTGTCCTTTTTAACCAGCTTCAGCTGATGACTCGTTTCAATTTCAAAGCAGCACTTTAAGGCATTGAAAAATGTAGCTCACACGAAAGTTTCACACTCTGGAGTTTCCACTGGAGTGGACAAATAGCTGTTGGCTGCTTTCCACAATCTGGTCTCACGGACTTCATTATACATAACACTATATTATTCTGCCTCTTGAGAAAGACATCTCACTTGAGATATACTCAAGATGCACTCCATGTGGTATTGTTATTGAGTTACCCACATTGTGCCCAAGAGCAAAAATTACAACTGGTCTAGATATCCATATGGGTATTAAATAGGCAGCTGTAGACATGGACAATACTTGGAAGGATGACGCAAGATGACAACATTTTATGTACTGGGCTAAAAATTAAGAGCATATAGCTCCCTAGTAGATCATGATTCCTTACACTAAAATTCACTGACAGAGATTACCCTGCCCAACCCACTAGATAGGGTGCCAGTGCCCAACCAACCACACCCCCAAGCTACAACCCCTGTATAGGGAATGTCACGACCCTCATCAAGGACACCTAGGTGTTAAGGGGTGTCTGAGAAAATGGCCCTGGCGTTGTCAAGATTTTTGCAACAATGCCGACTTCTGGGCTAGGTCGATGACTCCCTAAGCGAGCATATAAGTGCTGAATCCCCTTGTCATGATGATTAATATATACTCTAACAATCCCTCGAGAGGAGAAAATGCTTTTGGGACCATTATTGATAAGGGTGGACACGGATACATGCATTAACTGTCATGCACACAATGGGTCTAAACAAGTTAATTAGGCTCCCACCCGATGTCACCTCCCACCCATTTCCGCGATGAAACAAGCCTCAGCTTGTGTGTACGCTATATGGCCAGCCCACCCTGTGCTATGGGCTGCCAATGGTTTAGGCTAAAAAACCCTGCCCCTTTAAGTTCAGGCTGTCAGTTCCACGTAACCCCTGGGTGATGCCTCAGCCCTGAGGGGTGCCGCTTCAGCCGAGTCCCCTCCCCCACCGCCAATCCCGCCTGGCCCGGTGTGAAGCTCGACAGTGGAGACTACTCGCACGTCAGCTTAGATCCCTTTGCCCCCATACCTGAAATCATGACAAAATAAGACATAGTTCACATTTTCGTTTTGATAGTGTTTACATTTCAAGTTTTATAAATATACTAATCTTGAATGGAAATTGTCTGGTATATGGGTAAAGAAAATTGCACAGAGTTTACAACACAGAATTCAGACAAAAGAAGCAGGGTTGAAAGAGCCAAACTCATAGGCCAAGAAAAATAGCTTGACTACAGCAGTGTAAATTACTTGAACATCAAAGGCTCCTCTAAAATTTACATGTGCATCTACATTTTCAGCATTTCGGACAGATCCACTTATATTTAAGAAATGTTGCTCAGTCTCAAATGTCTCTCACATTATAAAAGGTGACACAGGTAAACAATGTTTTTGGGTGCAGGGATTTATCATTTCTGCTCTCGGTTAATAATACACATAATTTGCTCTTACCCCAAGTCCTATGTACTGACGTCGCTCATATTGCAAAAAGTGTTTGATATTTGTATTTAGTGACGAAATTTCTGACCAACAGAAAACTATTTTGATAGTCTTGTTCAGTATGAGTCTCTTACCAGGCCAGGTTAAGCTCACACCCCGTAGTGGACAGCAAGCCTTTCCCTCAATGGCTGGGGAAACTGGTCAGAGAACTTCTGCCAACTTTCATCACCCACCTGGGCTTTGAATCCGTGGAGGATCTGAAACAAAAAAGTTGTGAGAGTTTCTTCATGATACAATGTAATGAAGCCTGCTGGATTTCAATATCCTGAAATCCAAGTCTTTCCCTAGTCAGTAAAGTCAAATGAAAAAAGTGTTCAGGTAACAATGAGGTGACTTTGTACCCTTTATCCCAAAATCATCAAAACGCCCTATTTTTCCAACACCAAACCCTGCTAAATTCTTCGTTTCATTCATAACCTATATATGGATGGTCAATATGTATGCATGCTTTTATTACTCTTACAGTTGACCAACATTAACTAGCCAACGGATGAAATCTAAAAAATACCTAGAAATTACACATCCAACTTACTGACAACTCTGAACTTACTCTTTGGAACATTTCCTTGAGGTCTTCCTTTGGATGCATCCAGGAAGCCACAGCATCACAGAAAAAGATAAAATCATGGACTACACCTCCGGGATTTACACTGATCATATTGCAGACACCACGAAAGGCGGAGTCCTTTTCCTCGTTGTCACGGATATTCCGCAGTGAGGTGCACCTAATTAAACAAAAGCAAATAAACATATAGCGTGCAGCAGCTATGGCAAAGCAAATGATTCAAATAAATTATCACAAAAACCAAGAATTACTAACAGAAACTGAGCCATGTGTTCGTAATAATGGAGGGGGGGGGAGATAGCATTCCGAATTTTACACTTAGCTGTTAGTACTCACAAGCAGACAAACAGTACACGGCCCAAAACACTCAATATCTGTTACGGTGACAGAACACGTCAATATTCTGATTAGTACAACTGCTGCTAACTTCAAATTTTCATTTTTATCATTCGTTATTTCATAGTATGAAAATACTTTATCACTTTTACTTTAGTAACTGTTGAACTGATTGCTGCAAGCTGATCTTATAGCACTAATTGGCAGGAAGGGCATACAGATGATTTAACTATGTCTAAATCAACTGAAAAAGAGTGATCCACCTCTCTTCCCTTAAAGCCTGGTTTAACACTTAAATCCGTCAAACAAAATGAAGTCTCCAACCCCTTTTGTGTGCACTTTGGTCACAATTGTAAGATGTCTTTACTACATTTTGCACTTAATATGGGAAAGATACAGTACAGATGCAAACCCAAGTTCATTACCTTTATTTAATTGCTGCCATCATTTTACTGTATTAATTGCATTCATTTCAAGATTTAGCTACATTCATTTTTATTTTGATGTCAGTTTTTTTTTTGTTTTTTTTCGTGAAACGAAAGCCTAAATTGGAACATTTTACTATCCAGTTATCAACAAGGCCAAAACGACCATGGCCAAAATTTATTTAATCAAAGATGCACAAAACAGCCACATTCACATATGTTACACATTAAAGTTACTGGTATAACATTTAGCACTGTCATGTTTAAAATATAAACAAAACTACCATTCCATTAGACAGCTCATTTCAGGCACAAAAATGATTTGAGCATTTTTGACAATCAGGTTGGTATTTCACGCACGTGAATATGTTTACAACAAATCAGAAGCCAGGTTATTGCAGACTTGACCACAGTGTTAGTGATATACATAGAGTGGAACAGAAGTGAGATCTACCCCACCTGCAAATCACACATATGCTGAACAATACAAAACATTAACAATCACGAACCTACACTTCTACAGCCATATTCCATCGGTGGATTAAAATAAATAAAATACGTGCCTTCACCAGCAGAAAAATGTTAACAATAGACCATCACTGGTTGACAGGGTTGTTTCAGGTGTTTCGCCTTACATTATGACTTTTGACTTTTGCTTTGCTTCACCAGCTAGAGCCAATATCAACAGCTGAGTGGCTTTACAAAGAACTGCAAAGCACAATGCATGTGAATGATGTCATCAGAATCTGATGCCTAAACCACATCACATTATGTTCAAACATATACATGTATTTGTTTTGACGAGCATGTTCACTGCTTACATAGATTTCTTAGGAAGGCATTAACCAGTTTGGACTCAAAACTTATTCTTTTCTTTCAGGTAATATCAAGGCTAGACCGAAAGTAGATCCAATGACTTTGATGCATTACATGAGTATTCTCACTACATTCCTATTATAGTTGAAACACAAACTTTACTAATAGTGAAATAAATGTTTTGATGTAAGAGTTGAAAGAAACATTTTTTTAATCAGGGAAAATTTTTCAAAAATACAAATCCTCCGACGTCCATGGCTGCAATTGTCTTTTGTGGGGGGAAAATGCCACACTTGGATATATTACAAATTCACAACAGGATCTGCAGGTAGGGTATAATGATAGGACTCCACAAATACGGCTAACAAATATTTCACAGATAGAGATTTATATACAAACAAAAAAGATTACAAAAAAATAAAAATAAAGAAATAAAACTGAAAAATTCCCCAATTACACAAAGAAAGTAATAGATCAAAATTTATTAAAACTTGTTTCATTTTCAAAGAAGTGAGAGAAATGGAGCAGAAGTTTTTAAAAAAAGATATAAAACCCAGAAACTAAAAAGTTTGAAAAAAAGAGAAATGAAGTTTTTACACACCACTGTCTGATAAACTGCTGTAACATAGGGGCCACCTCCTGTGGACAGACTAAGCCAAGGCGGCCAATTGTTATGGCTATTACCATGGAAACGAGACGAGGAGGCGGGAAGAGCAAATATAAGGGAAGAAAAACAGAGAAGACAACAAATCAACATAAACGTACAGGCAAATAAAATATCTTGTCATCAAGATATAAAACATAGTACCAAAACTTCATAGTATCTGCTGGTCTTAACAATAAAAACCCAAAACATACAAATGTATATATATATATATATATGTACATATATGTATAAGGCAACAACCCAACACGTACATGTAAATAAATATACAGTGGCAGACTCCGGTTAACAAATAAAAAATGTCTGGTTCCCAACTGATAATTGAGCCCCAAAATCCACTGGCTGCTATGCAGACAACAACAGCGAGTAAAGACAAGATGTCAAAGACATGGAGCTTAACACTAAATTTCTAGCTCGCTACTGCTAGGTGCTTCACTAAAACAACAACAACATGACAATATCAGTGCACTCAAGATGCAGAACAGGGCCTCCAGTTCTGGCTGCAAAACAGGTAACATGATTTCAATAACACACACAACTTGTAACGTGAAGAAACCCCGTGGCAGAAACAGATATAATCAGTATATAATGCAAGGGAGATAACTGGAATCCTGTGTTTATATCATTTCACCAGATGTTTAAAAAATAAAAAGAATAAATAGTGTTCTCCCTACTGCAAGGTTAACTTACTTGAATCTACAAGTCTACATGCAGATTGTCAAAGTATGGCTATTAGTAAATAACTCTGACATCATGTAATACTACAAACCTGATGAAGTTTCCAAATATTGGGAAATATTATTAAACCTGAAATTGGATACTGATACAACTCAGCAATGGTACAAATACATGCGTATTGTAGATGCTGATGTCTGCTTACATATTTAAACCCTTATCCATCGTAAACAGAATTACCTCCCTTGAAACATTCTAACTGATCAACATTCAGAGAATAGATGCTCTTTGTCAGGTAGAAGTGGAGGCCCTATCCCTGCATAACACCAGCTCTATCTGAAAGCCAGACTGTGAAGTATCTATGGGAATCTTATTACTGGTTTATAACTAGGAAATTTGGAAATGACAATCCTGAGCTACAAAACAAATGTGTGTTAAAGAAGAAAGAATGTGGTAACTTCATCTTAAGTTCGTCCCTTGTGAAGTCAATGTTCTCATGACAGAGGTGCCTTAAAATAAAAGATGTTATGTGATACAAATCCCCAACACCCCAAGGACAGAGAGTTCACACAATTATTTTATTTATTTTGATGGAATCACCATGATTTTGCAAACTCAACACAATTTCCACCTTTTTTTTCCAAATAACAACTAAAAACATGGCCAACATTGTCATGCAGTTAAAATAAGTTAATGATATAAATTGCAAAATCCCAAGGTAAAACATGGCACCATAAAGAGAAGTCACTGTAATTAGATCACATTAAAATCATATTAAGCCACAAACATACATGTATAAATGACAACTGAGAAAGATGTCTGGGTGTCTTTGAACCACAGATACATACAGAGTGAAACATACTGCTAGCAAAAGTATATTCATTTTACACATTCTTGTAACTTAAATTTGCATACATACATGTATGTGCCAATGCTGAAGATTTTGTGAAGATATACTGCATCTAAAATGTACTAAAATTTATATGTAGGAAAGCATCTTATATTAACTGTATATATTAAGGTCCACTCTAGGAATGTGAAAATCTCACTTTATATTTCCTAATAACTAATTCTCACATACGTTTAACTTCACAAAACCTTAAACAAAGACATTTTATCTTGCAAAAGAAATGAAAAACGAAGAGGGTATTTCAACTGTCTTAGAACACTAAGTGTGACTGATTTTACTTGATAACCCCTGAAATATCTGAATACAATACTGTCATTTGAAATGCATTTGATTATGCAAACTTGTTTAAAAAATATGTGTTAATCTGGCAGATTGCAGGTTTTTTCAACAAGTCCTTACTGTTTTTATTTCCACGGCAAACATCTTCCCAATGTGACAACACACTAACTGCATTTATTTGTTCACTTTCTTGGCACCTTACAAAGCTTGGGAATCAATGCATATCTTCTGCTTTTATTCTATACATTCAGTTGAACAATCAAATAAAATATAAAAAAAACCTACAACTTATGAACTAGAATCGTTGATTTCTTAGTTTTGATTACAACAAAACGAAATCTATCAGATCACCTTTTCCCTGGTTCTAAATCAGTCAGCTCAGGGTGGATATGTGACTAATATTCTCTTCCTTCTCATTGCGATCTGACAGAAATGAATGTTCTACCAGGTGCAATTCATAGAGAAAGGACCATTATTTAACAAGCAAAAAATTTTGAAAAACAGATTTGTGACAAAGAATAAACACACTGTTTTTTCTGTTTCTTTTTTAATAACTGCAAACAACTATATTTAACCCTGAAGCATGTTTAGCTGCTGAACAAAAAGCATTTTCCTTCCTCTCTTTTCTAACATTTAAGAACAAAAACTTTCACATTGGTACTGCATAAAGAAAAGTCACACTAAAACCACCAGGTCCAACCTTGCACAGTGAAAGCAACACAGTGAAAGAGTCTGAGTGTGGCATATGACAGAAAGTAAGACATATGTTATAACAACATCCGAAGGTCAGCTCTAGAACCTTTCCTGTCCTCATAAAACAGTGTACGATGTTACAAAACAAGGACACCAAAACAGGCTGGATGTACAAGATCAATATTTATTACAGATCTTGTGGTCTAATCTTAAAAAACAAATTTAAGAAAAAAGCACATAATAACAATGGTTAGTTACTATTATTCCTCTTTTTAGCCAACAAAAGTTAAAAACTAAGCCATCGTTAAACTATACTCCTTCAGGGTAACCCGACTGACCCTAACAAAATGGGCCCTAGTCTTAAGGTTTCATTGGACTTTTAATGGAATTTCACTGTTAATTTTTTACCCAAGGATAATTTCTTTAAAATACTGATCTTTCTCATTGACCAGAAAAAGAAAAAATCACTACAGATTGACCCTATGTTCTTGAATAGGGTTGGTTTTCCCCCACATTTTTTTTAATGATGGCTTTGAAAGCCAAATAACCTTACATTAAATTTCAACACAAATTAAAATTTTTAACTTTCATGTCTTTAATAGAGGAATAAAAGCAGGTGGGACTGCAAAATAATTTTTCTCCACACTTAGAACAGAGTAAAGTAACTGGTACAAATAAAAACCTGTTAAAAACCAATGTCCTGCCACCAATGACGATGAGATATACCACGACAATCAGCCAGACTGGAAGAAAACAAACAGGGCTGAAATACTGAAGACAATGTGAGTAAGAAACAGTACAAACTATATCATCAGAGCAAAACCATGGTGAACCCATCTACAGGAGAGAGCATGGGACAGGTGGACATTTGGATGGCCAGAGTAACACTTGCATGAAGAAACATATATCACGCAGGTGAAATGGCTTCATTTAAAAAAAAAAAAAATAATAATGTACATACTGTGGAGACTCTCCCAAGGGGTGTTGACAGGTACGTTGAGTGAGGCCCCATGACTTACCTGTATTCTCCAGCAGTGTTTTAGGGGTATTTGAGCGGTTGATGATATCTATGAGTGGACTAAGTACCAGGTTTACATATGGCCGCATGTCTGCACCTGTTGGAAGCAATCATCACACATATATACATGTAGGCTTTATTACACACCTGTGAAACTTGACAAGTTTTTCAAAAGCATCTTATTTGGCACTATCTGTGTAGTCAAAGAAAACATTTCAACGACTTAACCTGTTTCTCTCAATATTAACTTCAGCACATCTTTTAACCATGAGAGCTACATCTAAATATGGATGTACATGCACTTGTATCAGATCAACTTTTCCCCAAGACAGGTGAAGTTAGCCTGCTCAGAGTGGGTATGTCACTGATATTTCTCTTCTTTCTCGTTCCGATCTGACAGAAATGAATGTTCTACCAGGTGCGATTCATAGAGAAAGGTGATAAATACTCACCAGGATGTTCATTTAATATAATATTTCGTTGGTGTTTGGTTTGTGTTTCACTTAATAAATGTATCTTTCACCACTTACCCATCTGCATGGCAATTTCCCCAATTGCCCAAGTAGCATTATTACACACAGATATGAACTCCGGATTCAGGTTAGCTCCAAGTATTGGCATGAAATCACCTGTTTGGAAAATAAAACAGTTACAATGATTCACTCAAATGTAAATGCGGAAAGGTGAAGAAAATAGGAGGTATCTTTTATTTTTATTGATCACTGAACTGAGACATTACGATAACTAGAAGCAGAAGCATAGTCAGACAGTACGAATACCACAACAATCACCAGGCTGTTGTCAACCATCATCTGGTATAATGCTGTCATCATTCAAATGTTCTTTTTTCGTTTTAAAGCAGATTTACATATAGAAAAAAAAATTATAATAAAACAGGAATAAATTAGGCCCACTGTTCATGTCACTATCAATTACATATGTACGTATTTTTTAAACTTCTTATGTCTTACAATTCACAAAAAATAAAAATAAAACATGGTAGTGGAGTTAATATGTCAAATCTTTTCAAGAAAATGAAACATTAAGACTCACCAATACAAGGTTTAACGTGTTGAAAACAGGCCTTTGTTAAATCTCCGAGTAAAG
Source organism: Liolophura sinensis (assembly GCF_032854445.1). NCBI lineage: Eukaryota > Metazoa > Mollusca > Polyplacophora > Chitonida > Chitonidae > Liolophura > Liolophura sinensis. The sequence goes on from NC_088301.1 coordinate 37,962,154, forward strand.
CGAATGAACTTTGTCTCACCTCAGGCATCGGATCCTGTTCAACGCAAGGCTAGATCAGATTTCATTCCCGCACATAACAAAGATTTACATTCAGACCTATACTATCCTACAGTGCAACTAAATCATCAAAAAATATGACTGGATATCAAAGAAGAAGTAAAATCTATGTTGTGATGTTCTCTTGCAAAGGAATGTTGAAGGAAAAAGATACGTTACAACATATAAAGAGTAAATACATAAAGCAGCAGTCCTCTTATCAATTATATTTATTAAGAAATCATTATTTCCTTAAATGCAGAATTAACAAATCCAGAAAGTGTTTTTGTAGTTACCATGAATGCAAAATACACACAAAAATGATAATAGTTCCTACGCAAAAAGTTCATAAAAATTTCCTGTGTAGGCCCACGAGTACAACTGTAGGTACCCTAATTAATTCTTCAACCCTTTCAACAACCATAACCATATTGCATATTGGGATCAATATTTGAAAACATTCTGAGAAAATTTGGGGATGGGGGAGGTAGAGAAATAATCTGCACAGTTTTATGAAGTTTGCATCTTTAGTGACACAAACAAACTCATTTTTGGTATCATTTACACAATAAGTGTATGCATAAACTCCAATGGGGCAAAAAGAGCTTTACATAAAGGTTGAAGATTTACAGTATCCAGAATACCTGTACCTGAATTGGCCTTACCTGCATACACTGGAAGAGCAGTTTGAGAATATTACTGTTAGCCACAAGTCCCTCGATGTGCTGTTCCAACCCCTCTGCCAGTCCGCTCAGCAAGTCCAGTGCCACAATCATGAAATCCTTATCTGGAGGGTCGAACTGATCGGGATGGGTCAGGCTTGCCTTAAGTAATTGCAAATCAAAATATACACAACCATTAAAATATGCAGACACATACATACTTGAAGAGCCATAAGAGAAATTCTACAATGCATGATGGCTGCACAAGCATGTGAAACAGCCTGGTTTCCTTGTGGTGAATCCAAATGGAGTTTGAAGAAACAAACCAGGTTTAATTTTCTATCTGAAGATGTTGCACTCAAGAAGACTATTATTCAATTTGGAAAATTATCTCAATGAAATACTCTGAAGCAGATTAGCAACAGGGTCATTACAGACTATTTTAAAAGACAGCTGTCAAAAAGGAAACAGAAAAGAACTTACAAAATTCTGGTGCAAAGTTTGTTCCACTAAAGAAACACAGCGCTGATAAACCGGTTCGCAATATGGCAGGAAACCATTCTGAAGAGCAGTAGCCACACTGGATAAACACTGAAAAATAAAAAGCAGGCTTGAAAGAGGTAAATTTAGATTTACTGTAGTCAAATCATGAATTTTAAACAATAAATGACATTAATGTTTAATCACAGATTACAAGTTTTAAAAAGGTAAGTTAGTAATTTCTCTGCCCACATTTAAAAACTGTAAGCATCAAGAATTTTGTAGACAGAAATCAAACAATAATTTAGGAACAGATTAGTTCTTTTGTTTTTTCTGAATTAACAATTTGCATTTCACCAAATATAATGTATTTTGAGATCTTTACCCATTAACTTATGTATGTCATCTGTAGATACAATAAGTGATAAAGTACACGCTGTACAATGACCGCAGGCATGAGACATTTTTGATCATTAACATGTATCTATAAAAGTTCTTGAACATTTTCTTTACCTCTAGGAGTGGGAACAAGTCTTTGTCCTCATCTTTTAACACATTCCATTTTTGTATCAGTGGTGGCATTAGCATGTTTACATATTCCTGGGAAAACAAATAAGAAAACAATTATACTGAACTGGAATATCTTTGATAATAAGCTTCAGTTTTGTATTTGTTAAAATTGTTTACTTTCATTCTCTTTGCTTTCTAGCTTACAATAACAAAACATTTTAACTCACAACTCCAGGCCATTGCTATTTTGCAAACTGTTTATCTATTTCATTTTTGCTTTACACTGAATTCAAGAATATTTCACTTATACAACAGCGGCCAGCAATATGGTGAGAGGAAACTCATCACTCTGGAAACTCACAGCAACTGCACTGTTAAGAGGCTCCTGGGTATTCTGCAAATGAAGTGTAGCCTTACAAACACTATAATTTATCTACATGGGTAAATTACTTACAGGTTTATTGAGATGGTGACCAACAGAGTCTGCCAGAGTTCCAATTGCATCATAGAGTATGAGCAAATTCTTGTGCTAATGAGGCAAAAACAGATCCCAAAAGTTATGTCACATGATTATGAACATCAAACAATAGAAATAAAACGCAGAACATATACTATCCCAAGAAAGCAACACAAAGGTGGCCCATGCTGGTGACACAGGATGCTGAGAAGATGTGACTTCGCTTCATCACTTCAGTTTATTTTTTATCATTCCTGACTTTCTGCACAACTTGGCTGTACATTTAGCTAAAGGAGATTTACCACATGCCTTTTAACCTTGGAATGCTAGCTTCCATATAAAAGTAGATATGTTCTTGGTCATCCTTTTCTCAAATGATTAGATTCACACTGTGACTACTAGTTACTACTGTGAAGATATATGCATCTTTCACAAGTCACATGGCATCACAATTGTGGATATGCTTTATACTATAAGAGGTAATATTCAAATCAGCACAAGTACATCTTATCTATTACTGGCCAGCAGAATTACTTCAGAAATTGACAAAGAATTGTAACACTTGTATTTGAATGCGGTCACATACTGCTTATCTCTTAATCCTGTAAATGTGGTCAGTGCTTCACTTATTTGACTGGTGTTTCACACCATGCTCAAGGATCTTATATGACGGGGGCCAGCATTATGGTGGAAGAAAACCTGGCTCGAAACTGGTCAGTGCTTACCTGATATTTGCTGAAAGCATAGACAAGTGTCTCGAGTATAAAGCTCAGATAAGGGACAAGTTCTGTACACGCTTCTTCCTCCAGGGTTGCAAACGCAGAGCAAGCTGCCTCTTGCACACGCTTGTTCCCATCAAGCACACGTTTTAACAGCTGTATGACAAACAAACATGAATAAATATAAAATAGTTTATACACACAACTTTCTGTTCAGTCAACACTGACTGAACTTAATGCATTATTTAACAAAAAAAATATTTTTACAAACTAGTTCCATATTATTTACTTCAAACAACCAAACACATTAGATGTCAATGCACCTAACTCTAATACTACATAAATGTACTAATCTTAACATAAGTGACATGATCAAATGTGAACGAACATTGCATAATTTTTGTTGCAATGACCTGCAAATCTGGATGAACATCTCAATAAACCACATAATGCATTTTATGCCACTTGAGCATGGCCTACTGCAATTTTCTATTTGTTCTTCAGTGAACAACCACATGGTGAATTAGCTGTGTGATTACCTCTGTCATAAGGGGTTTGAGGTAGAGAAGGTGTGGCTGGCCAACCACCCAGTGAGCATAACGACTGAGTGTCCAGCAGGTGATAGAACGAACAAGGGCCTTCTTGTCAGACAGGCAGCTGATAAGGTATGGGATGAGCTCCGGCAAGTGAGGAATCATTCCATTCATACAACCTGTAAGTGAACAAGACAGTTCAGTTATTCCTTACTGGATTACTGGATTCTGAAGACAATGTCACATAAATATACAATCAACTTTTAACCTGAAAGTTTATTTTCACTATATTTAAGAACTAATTTGGTCTAAATGGGACCTGGTCAACAGATCTTCGTTCTACTTTCACCATTACACCATCCAAGATGTTACAAAATGATTTACACCCCATCCTCCCACCTCCACCAGAACAGTCTTTATAATATTTTTTATACCTTCCGTATGAAATTTGCGCAGTGAAGTAAGCCTTTACAATTGAGAAATGAGTATCATGTGCACTTGAGCCTGGGAAAAAAGTTTAGATCAGTGTGTGTGTACCTTCAGCAATAGCTCCCAAAACAAGTATACCCGACTCCTTAATCTCCCAGTCTGAGTGAAACAGGGTTTCCTTGAGAATGGGCAGCAGAATAGGGAGCAAATCGTCCCTAAATACATTGGCCAAAACATCCAGAGCAGCAGCAGAGCACTTTCCTGTCAAAACATCAATGTGTATCACACATTTCATGAAGGACGACAAAAGATTAAAAAATCAAAAAAAAAGTTTCTAGCTGTTGAAAGACGCATGTTTCTCCGAAACAAGTGAAATGACATGAAATAACAGTGTTAGTCACTGAATGCACAGTAAAAGCCCAATACTTTGGTGAATGAGTAGAAGTTTTTGCTGGTCAGAGTGAAGGTGAACCTTCATTAATGTCCCTACCTTACACAGAACCTGTGCATCAACCTCGAAACATAAAACTCAAGAAATTTTGAAAAATGCTGACCTTTATGTTAGTAAGAAATTGAGCATCAAAAACCTGTGCATTCTTCACAAAAAAAAATGTTTTGAGCAGCTTTAAACAGTAGTTTTAAAAACAATAATCTGATATAGTTCATGGAAGAACAATGTTTTTCATTGGTCAGTCCGCTATATTTATTTATTTGATTGGTGTTTTACACTGTACTCAAGAGTATTTCACTTAAATGACGGCAACCAGCATTATGGTGGGAGGAAACCAGGCAGAGCCCAGGGTAAACCCACGACCATCTGCAGGTTGCTGAAAGTCTGCTATATGTTAATCATACATCTTACTTCAACGCACGAGGAGTTACAGTTTTTTTTCAGCAGAGGTAGAAGGAAACCAAAGGTTCAAAGTTTAAGGATGAATCTACTGTGTGTGACCAGGATGTTTTTAAAGGGAGCTATTCCAGCTCACAGTTTGACTGAGGTGTAAAAGTATAAAAATATTCATGTAGTCAAAAAGGTTGAATTATAACAGAATCATATTATACATACTGAGGTTCCAGTCGGACAAACTGTCATCATCATCATCATACCCATCGTCAGAGCAATCACCATCCTGAAATCATGGAACATACATGTATCAGTAATAGTGTCCTCTCAGATCATAACGTTTCAAAACTCTGAAATTTTAATATCTTTCGGAATTGATCACGATTATAATTATGCTAGACTAACTACATTTCTCCACAGATACATCTGTACCAAAAAGAGCAGTTAAAAGATGTTATAAATGTTTTCATGCTTACATTATTAACATCTTCTCCATCCTGGTGCTTCTGACTGTGAGTTTTAGATTTGTGGAACCGTGGCTTGATATCAGATTCTTTATCTGGTATCATATCATCCTCTTCAATATCACCCTAAACAGAAAAACAAGGAAAAAGGAACTTTTAACACAAATACACATCTTCTGACTCGCATAAAAAGAATGTCCTCCAAAAACCTCATAGAAAGATTGATTGATCCCTACACTTATTAATAATTCCATACATTAAACACACAACTGCCATTAAGACTTACATGGAAAGAACTTTAATGCCTATACTAACTAAAGGTGTCAACAAAACCACTGGTATAATTTATTCTGTGCAGGGCTGGACGTACCTTCAAGAGAATGATGTCTATCTCAGAGTACTTCATGCCCTTTACAAGGATGGGCACAAGCCTCTCAATGTGACTTGTGAGAACTTCTTTACAGATGGGTTGTTCAGCCAGGGAAAGCCAAAACTCACAGGCCTCTAATGACACACCATCATCTGCATCCTGAGTCCTCAACAACATGTACTGTAAAGGCAATAGAAGTATAACTGTAGTGAAATTGCAGATGATGAAATATATGTTACTAGAACTCTTATCATATGTCAAGAGCTTTTATAGTACTTATAGAAACCCTATCTAGTAGGATGGAACCGACAAAGTGTCTACAAATGTCACAGGTGAGAGGTCTTGGAAGCACTCTGCCTCTGTATAAGTTACGTTAAAATTAAAGACGACACACCTGTGCTTTGATCAATGAAAATTTGTACTTTGCCAAGGTATTTTGCTCATATTGAGAGTTCACTGTCTTGCACCGAATACATCAGTTTTCCCTCATGTGAAAACCTTGAATCTGAACACCTTCGGTCTTTCGACAGCATAGAATCAATAGATTAGAATGATCAATTGTGTAAAAAGTAGGAAACAAATTTATTCTGAAGCAGAAGCTTAAAGCCATGTGTACACACAGCTTGAAAACCATACATATGCATGCTCATCTATTTATACATTAAGTACTAAAGATTAAAAACTAACAAATATATATTATTTACATCTGAACAAGAGGAAAGGCAATCAGGTTTGAGCCATCTGTTCCTGTTTGTCATATAGTGTTTATTTAACAAGACTTCCATTTCTTAAAATTGTATTGTGAAAGACATGAGAGTTTGAGGTGATAAATCCTTTATAATAACATGCATGTATCTGAAAATACCTAACAGAATCTTCACAAGAAGAAAACTCTTTCCTCAACACACCTCCCCACTGGAAACATATGCCCCTATAATAACTATACAGACCATGGCAATTTGTGTGGACCAATGGGCAAACGCACAGTGACTGTATCAAGCAAAGACTGCACCTGTCTGATTGAGATTCAGGTAACACACTATTTCACAACAGTTAGAACACCAGCAGTTTGGAACTACAGGTAACATTATATCCACCACCTGGAAAAGCTGTTTCTATGTACCCCATTAGCCTAAAGTATCTCACTGAGTCAGCTGGGATTCATTTTGGCATGTAGAAAACATATCTGGCAGAAGTGAGTCAGGCTGTTGAACACAAGTTATTTATTTCATAGGCAAGCAGTTTAGTTACATGTAATAAGGTATAACCCATGTATGGTGATTGAACGATTTACAATATGTAATTAAAAAAAGTAAATGCGTTGAGTTATTGGGCACACTGGAGCTATTAATGTTTTTTAGTCTAAATAAGTTGAAGGGCGGACTGGTCAAGTTCAGGTATAAATACTCTACAGGTGATTATATTTCCAGATGAGAATTAGCATGAGCTTAGTTATCATAGTTCAGGAAAATACAGAATTGTTAATGGTATAAATTCACAATACATCATAAGAGGCTACACAATGCCTTCCTTTCAGTTTCAAGAACAATGCAAGATGTTTCCTTAAGAAATGTTTTCTCCAAGAACACTTGTCTGGCGAACACGATTTGGTTAACCATTGGGGTTAACTTGTTCGAGGATGAAAGGCAGTCCCAACATGGGGCAATGCTATTTACACAGCATCTCATTTAAGCAGGCAACACTAGTCATTTGTCATCACTCAGAGGTAGATGAATATGGGGGATGGATCCTTTTACACTCAGCAGACTGGCTCTACATTATCAACCAGTTCATTCCCTGTCTCTTCACACCAATCAAGGTGTGAGAATACCATCAACACCTTAGTCTATTTAACATGGACACAACACTACCTCTATGAGATATGACTGTTAAAAGAGTTGTTCTTTGTTTGAACATTCATCAGATATTTTTAATATAGTACTGAAGTCTATTTCACCTGTAACATGACAGTCAAGTAGGTGGCTTGAGGAAATTCTAAGAACCCAAATGCATGAGGTTGACTACCATAACAACTCCATAACAACAGCCATGACAGCTGTGGAGAAGCCAGTGGGGCTAGAACCTAAACACAAGGCACAAAACTCTAGTGGTTGTGGCAATTAGGCTGATATTTAATATCTTATTTAATAATACGTATATAAAAAAAAAACAAAGCTTTTGATAAATAACATGCATGGACAATCATCACTTCAGACAATCATTTTTTAATTTTAGAATGGGACTCACATGGGCGAAATGAAGACGCTTAATTCAATATTCCTGTTCTGTATAAAAATGAATGAACACTTAATGCCACATCAGCAATATTTCTACCACATCATGGTGACTGTATAAAAGAACCTACCTGTATAATATTGTTGATCTGTGGAATCAACCTATCCATCCGGACCTCAACCAGCATCACCAAAGCACGGCAAACATTCTTCCTCACTTCAGGGTCAGTGTCCTCCGCCAGGTAAAACAGATTCTGTAACAGTAATCATGGATAGGTATGGTTGTTAACTGGCATCTCACTAACACAAAAAATCTCATCTGGACCCAAAGTCAGATGCTGAGAATGCACTGTAGACCAGTGTAGACAATCTTGTCACAAGTGTGCCCAGTCCCCACACCCCACTTCCTTACTCCTCCCCTCATTTGATTTGATTAAATGTCTTGAACACTGTGCTCAAGAATATTTCAATTACAAAACAGAGGTCAGTTTCACAGGTGACCTCTACATAGGTCAAGTACAGGTCCCTTGGGTACACTTGCACTTGTCTATGATTTGGAAAAATGCAGAGGTAGTATTTATTAATCCTGTATCTGCCTTTTGGAGAAATGGTTCTGCTCCAGGTTTGGCGTAGTGAATTGAGCAAATAAAGTATGAAGTTAGAATTGAGAATTTGAAAAAAAAAAAACAATAAATTTTTAGGTCATGTAATAGGAGACACCTTAAGCACAGACTAAAGTAGATTTCTGCAACTGAACATACACTTTAAATTACAATACTGAAAAAAGAATGTCAAATGTTCTTACAAATTAATAATAAACAAATTTACAAACCACACAAATGCTAACAAAGAAAATTGGAATCAATAACAAAAAGCCTCTTTATAAGAACCTGAATAGTCCATGTCAAATGAAACAGCCTGATCATTTATTATTACAGAAATGCAAAAATGATTATGCAAACTGGAAACATTATGAGGAAACAACAGTTGGTATTGCTCGCATAGTCTTTTGGGTACAGTATTCCACTCCTTGATGACTATAGCCATACAACCCAGTTCACTAAGTTAACATATTCAGTATCATAAATCCTCTTATGCACAGCCCTTCACACTTAAGCAGAACTACTGGAAAAAATTGTTTTTTCAAGTCTATTTCTCAGATGGAAAAGCCCTTACCCGTCTGTCAACAGGATTAGGCCAGGCAGATGTGAACAATCGTTACTCGCAGCCTTGAGCCCAAAATCATCGAATCTCAAGCAGGCTGAATGTCCAAATCGAGCCTAGTCTGCAAGCTGGCTTTGCAATTAACCCCGTTAATATCAGAGAAATTACAAGGAGCCATCTTTGTACCCGAGACAGGTACATTCATAGCTTTCTTGTTATTTTTTAACTGTGTTTAGACATTTTGTTTTTTCTTGAAACAGAAATCTATGATTTGCTTTAAGAAAAATTACCAAACAATACAGTCTTCAACTTCCTTTTGAACCATTTAGCTGAATAACATTTAAACACGTCCTGCTCATAGGCCCTGGAATTGCTCATAAATTGGGTGTCAACTATTTCTTTTAATTTTTATTTTATTATATTTTTATGTAATCATAATATACATGAAGCACACAAAACCTATTCATAGATAGGATAACCGTGCAAGGACTGATACAGGTTATCCTCTTGTCGTGTTGAATTACTTAATACCCAGCAGTTACTTCAATCTGGTCCACTTTATTTTTTCAAGGAGCCTAATTTGCACTTATCATAAAAGTGCACAGTACATTCACATGTCTAAGGAAGAGACTTTTTTCATCTGGCCTCCTGCAATGAGGAACAGCTGAGAAAACAGACCTGCCTTTGACATAGATGGATAAGGCAGTGATGGGATTAACACAGAGTGCTGTCTCTCTGGTCGCCAGGATAAACTGGCGAGTAATGCACTGTTTTGGCATAAAAACTTCACACATCGGTACACAGGCTGTGTGAGTGGGAGTTCTATGTTGGCTCTGACACATGTGCATTACAGGATGTCTGTAGCACAACAACTACATGTACAGCACTCTGTCCCAACCGAGAAGCTACATTTACAAATGCCTCAAGCATCAGGCCAGAATTTCTGAGAAACGACTTAATGCTTTCCCAATAATTCTTTGTAAGGATACATATTTCTTCCTTTTTAGTGAACATGCCTTGTCAACAGGCAAAAAACACTTTTATCATAGCAATCTAAAGTGCATTTTTGTTATGTATAATATATAAGTACAACTTCAGACAAAATGAAGTCTGTTTATGGTTCTCAGCTTGGAAATTACAAAAATTATTACACCAAATGAATGCTTCCAACCTAAATTATTGTAAGAGAGATGTCTCTTTCAGACTGCTCATTCACTGTGTAGGCACAGAGTTCATACCCATGATACAATAAGGCTACTTTCTCCCATGTTGGCAAGAGGAATTGCCAAGGGTCTGTGGGGTTAAAGAGATGTCAATAAACAGATGTGAGTGGAATCGAATACAGAAGAGATGATGCCTTTGTAGGCCTGGCTGGCTTGTGTCTTAGGTGTAGGAAGGGCCTCCAGTTAGCCAAGTGTACATGCCTCTTCACATTTGGTGCTTGAGAAAACAGGTTATCCTATATCATCAATAAAGGAAACAATTCCCAAAGCTTCCTCAGCACCGCTTGTGCACACCTATGGACATTGTAAATATGCAGGTTACTCTGTTGTACGCAATCAACACACTGCATGTACATGATCAACTGTAACAGTTCATACGTAGGAATACTAAAGGACAAACGTCTGTAGCATTCTGCAAATTATACACGTATTCTATTTACATGTATATTTATCTTAGTCTTGAGAACTTGTAAATTATATCTGATTTTTCCTTGTGGACAACACAATGAAGCCTTTACCAAGGGTGTAAAATTGTAAAATTTCTTCAGCCTCATCACATTGCTTTCTTATGCCTAGCGGTTCAAAAAAGTGAATTTACATAGCTGGAAAATTCTGACTGTTTCCGCAACTGTTCTGTAATATTTTAATAGTTCTGGACAAGGCTATAAAAATAATCTTTGCCAATTCTTTATAATTTTCTTTTTTATTATTAAACGCTCTTCTTTTTCAATTCTCTTGAGGGAACATTTCCTTTGAATGTTTTATAATATCTTCTATTTCTACATAAAAATCATAACTTATTTAATCTAAAATTCAATTTAGATGAAAGGCTACTCAAAAAAGAAAAACTGAAGCATTTGTGTAAATTAGCTCATTTATCACACTTCATACTTTTTTTCATTCACATGGATAGCCCGACATTTAAACACAACACATTAAATACCTACGTCCCTAAAATGCAACCCTGTATGTATGCAGATGTTTCTCAGAAACAATTATGTTACACATGCGTACATGAAGAATAACAGGAACATTACTTTACATGTATACCACAGAATCTGGTACCAATCTTAATGTATTCATCATACTGGGAGTTTTCCCAGGAAAGCTTCTCGATACAGGATATTTCCTGCAAGTTGTTTAACTAAGGATATTTCTTTCACTAACACATCTGCTGGGGGCATTAAGTAAACGTGTACAGGTTAATCCAGTCTCTGTGGTGGAATGCTACCATCTAAACTCACCACATGCTACTACTGACTTGCAAACATCCTGCCTACACAATCCAGGCAGACAACACTGATTATCTCAGCTTCCAATCATGTATTACATGTACCAATCCTTGGTAAAAGCTACACGACAGACATGAACCAGTAAAAAAAACAGGAGAATGTCAACCATTCAAATGTACAGTCATATCCCAATTTACAGCCTGATGACAGCAATTATCAGATAAAAGCCACAAAAGTGTCCTCAAATCATTGGCATGAATCAATAACAAAAGTGTATTATATCACCGATCTTTGTTCACTAACTTACATTTGAACTAAAAAAAAAAATGAGTGAAATTTTCTGGTGCTAAAGGTCTGATATAAAATATATAGTGATTCTTCTAGACGAAAATGCATATGCATTTATAATAAATATCACAAAGTTTTCTAACAGTAAATAACCTTATCTAAGAAAGCAATTACGTTGTGTATTTGTCTTCGATCACTTCATGGAAATCCAGACAGGTATTCAATGTTTGTTGTCAAATTATCTGCAATACTAACTGACTTCCTTTGAGATACCACGAGGTATTTGTTTGAGTAATTCATATGTAAATACAAACTGTACATGGTAGCCAATGCAGTTTGGATAGAGATTTCAGCCCTGCAATACATCAAAACTTACCTGTATAAATGCATCTATATGCATCATGAGCGCTTGAGTCTTGCACATTATGAACTGATTCACACAAGCTATTGAATGGGATCTGCAAATAAAATGCAAATAAGTGTACTATAAGTCAGTTATCACAACTCACCAACTTAAATGCATATAATATTTCAAGCCAAGTACTCCATTTTAGGTAAGCAAAATGTATACATGCCAACAGCATAATTTTCACAGAAAAATCAAATTTACAAACATCACACCTGAAAAGATTGAGACAACAGGATGCAACAGAAACATATTACATCTGTAGCCATTATGAAAATATCACTTTTACATATAACTTCTAATCATAAATAAATTACAAGAAAAGAAATTCCATGCTGAAAGATACTATCATCGAACTAAAGTTGATCAAATGTTTCTATTATAACATTCCGCAGAAAAATATGACTTGGTAGTGAACTTACCGGATTTTTGGGCTGTTATGTTTGAAGAACTGCAGGAATTTTGGGATGAGTATATTGAGGGGTCGGTTCACAACATCACTGTCTAGGGCCTCTGCGGAATCTTCACAGATTTTCTGCATTGCTCCGAAGGCGCCCTGGAAAGCACAATAAGGAAGAAACACACTATTGGATTGAAAATAGTCCATAAGGAAAAACAAACCTCACAAAAAGGAGAAATTAAATACACTAATTCCTCAACCGTTTCGCATATGAGTGAGTGAATGCTTGGGGTTTAACGTCCTACTTAACAATTTTTCACTCATAAGACGACGAATTGGTCCTAAGAGTGCATGTAACGCGCCTCCATGTTTCAGGATGGATTTCCACCGCTCTTTTATCTAGTGATGCTTCACCGAGATGACTTAGCCATTGTACTGCTATGGGTTAACCAGTCATTGCACTATCCCCTTCATGCTGAACGCCAAGCCAGTAAGTTACAATTTCTTCTTAAGGTCTTAGGTGTAAAGTGACCCAGGATTAACTGTGAATCTACCGCCTCCTGCGGTGGACGATCTACCAACTGTGCTAGCGCAACAGATTTTTCTTTCAAATGAAATGCAACTTTTAGTGCAATTTATGCTCAATTTTAATCAGATTTTGGAGACAAATCTGCATTTTTGGATAGGCCAATAGTCCTCCCCAAAATGTGTAATTTTATCAGTCCACAGAGAAAAATGCCTTCAGTAATAAAACAATAAACAAACACCATGGAAACATGAGAAGAGGTTGAAGAATTACAGTACATATTCATGAATAAGTTCCTTTTCCTCATTTCAGATAAAAAAAATGGATTAATAACTGTGCTCTTAAGCATTTCAAATTGTGACACACTTTGCACATCACATGTAGATGAAAATTATGAACAAGGTATGCACGATAACTATTGACCTGTTGCTTGCAGCTTACTAACCTAGAAGTTATGCTCTATTCAGTAGGTGAATATATGAAGTAAATCAGATTATAAACGCCCTACAAGTGGGAGACCTAGTCATAAACCTTTGTCAGCTGCAGAGAAAAATAACTGAAAAAAGGAAAGATTCCATGTCAGTAAGCAGCCGGTTAACAGGTTTGGAAATACTCTCAACTTAAAGATGTATCATTTTGTACCATAGTCTCTGAGATACCAGTTACTCTACTCCCAGTCATGTGCTTGATACACAAGCAGCAAAAAAAGGTAACGTGTATTGTATTACTGAAAAGTACAGCAAAACTACATGGGTTAGGTTACAATTTATAGCACGGCAACAGAGGTGTTCTGCATACATTAATAGAAATGTAACACTGGGATAGTGAAATAAATATTATCTTGAGAAAAATGAATTATGTGAATGTACACGAATTTCCTTTATACAGTGTTCAAAAATATTCAATCGAAGTTACTGTCTTCCATATCACTATCAACAGTTTTTCACATCCAACAAAGTCAGCAGACCTCACTATTTATTTCCATGTGGGGATGTCAGTTACACTGTACAATGAGGACATTAACTAAAGGCTGAAATTGGTCTGATGTTATCCTCATAACAAAAAATTGTACATGTATCTTCAAACACAGCTTGAATTTACACGATTGTAAATGTCAATGTTGATCAATTTATTTTTTCATAGAGAAATGTAAGAAAATGTGCACGATGTATTAATGCTTGTAGAACAGAAATCCATAAGTCACAAATACTTGAATCTTGTTTTACTCTAGCTTTGGAATGTCTACAGCATTCAGCAGTGGTGCTTGCCATGCCAGACAAATGCAAATCAGACACCAAATCTCATTTACAGCAAATTATCTAAAATTTTTACCCATTTTGCAGGATTCTGAGCTCAGTTGATCATAGACAGGTGTATCTTTGAAGAGGTTGAATGATATCTTAGGAAAATGTAAGTTTCAGCACCAAAAGTAATATTTTAACATACTTACTTGCCTCTGAAACTGCAATTTTTAGGGGAAAACTTTAGGACATTTACCTTAGTTTAGCTGTGAGAAGCCATGAGTCTATTTGTGAAAAGAGATCTAAATTTTACAATTGGGACAAATGAAATAAACCATTGGGAAGATTTGTTTAAAGCTTGCAGTGTGTAGAGCTGGCCTGCCATTAATAAGCTTTCAATGGAGCTTATGGTGAAGCACTAAGATAAAATTATGATAGACAGATGAACTTACTAAAATCACAACATTATTTAAGATAAAAAAGATCAATTTATTTACTTATGTTCTCATTGTACATGTCCTTTTGGAGAGCCAATTCCTGTAAAAATTGCTCTTTACCTACTGCACGTCTTAAGCAGTTCTTACAAATATTTCGTATGATCAGAGTCAAATTTATGAGAATGGAAGTTGTGTTCAGCAAGCCGCAAGCCATCACGCCTCACTGGGTGCAACCACTGCTGGCTTGAGTTTTGTACATGACCCTGATATCAGTCCATCAGTCCAGGACTAGTTCCCTTCTGGATACTAGCAATTATGCCATTCCCTTAATATTTCCCAACCTTACTGTACATGTGAGCACTTGTTACAAGAGATACCAGCCTGGGTCAAAGCTCTGATGAGCCCTAAGAACTTTCAAACAATGTCTGTGTTAACTGAGATAGGGACTTCCATGAAAGCACTTCTATTCACAAGTTAAACGGACGGATTTAGTGGACAAAAGTGGAGTTGATGGATCCATGATGGATAACTCCTCCATACATGTAGGTGCAGCTCTGTGTACGTGAATTTTCATCATTAATGTTTTCCCCAGCAGAATTGTCCCATCACACTGCACAAACTAAGCTGTCAGTGCTATTCTTTAGCCAATCGAGTAGATGACAATCATGCGCATGATTTTGTTGAGTAGTCTAGCATGATCATGGCTGTATTTAATTAAATCAGAGACCTTCAGGGCTTTTCCTCTGGGAATGCCAATTTCCACAGGTGAGAAAATAACGCTAAAATAACACTTGTTACATCTAAACCATTCCCATGACGTGTTCATCACTCTGTCTCGCTACTACAACCATGATTATAGCTTACAGACATTCGATTTGGTTCGGATTTCACTGCTCAGGGGTGGCCATTTTCTTTCATAAACAATCACTTCAAACACCTGGAAATCGATGCGCTCTTCTCCATATCAAAATATAGCATCAGGCAGAAATCAATACTGCCATTTAAATACTTGTCTTCTAGATCAAAAAATAATCGCAAAGGCTTAAAGGTTCATTACATGGACAATCTGGGTGAAGCTGGGGGCTACATACTTATGAATCACATATGTGACCACATTTTAATATGACTGCTACTTACTGCCATACTAAAAAATCATTCACCTTTAAGATGGCTTATTGGTGGAAGAAAGTGACGTGCCTACTTCAACAAACATAAAACAGTGTAAATGTTGACGATGAATGCAGGTTGTGATCACTGCCTCACATACAATGAGATCGGGGAAATTTCCTGTCCAAGAAAGAGATCAGACTGTATCACAAATAAAAGAGAACACCATTCTCACAATAAAGCTTATCATGTACATAATACATAGTACGTAGAATACATTTCTGCAACTATCAGAATGCTTTCTGTTTTCAATTTCAAACCTTTTCTCGTCACAAGTTAGGACTGATACAGCAACCAAAGAGAAAGCACAGTGTACTCCCTATAACTTGTATCCCGTTCTGGTGAAAGCAATCTAAGCGTGCAAATTCCACAGTACATGGCCTGAGTAAAAGAGATCTTACAGAAAATCCGAGAATTCCCCTCGAGGGCCAGAAGATTGATTTTCTACACGTCTCTTATCTAGGAAAAGTTCGTTTAAAACCATACATAGTATGAACATGCCATGACTGCCAATCACCCAATACGGCAATCGCAATGAATATTTCACCTGTTTACAGAGAAGATGATCTCCTTCGAATTCAATTTTTATACATTTATGTGTAATGGCCACTAGGAAATAGCTAGTCATGTAATATTTATAACAAGCAAGTTCCACAGAAAAATGGATCAGTGCCAAGTCAAATCCATTATAGCTAACCACACATCCAAATTTATTTCCCCAAGTATTAATTATTCACACTTCATATGCTCATCAACACCAACTCATAACAACACAGAAAACATTAAATTTACATTTATCCCCAAGTCCTGTACATCAATCCAAATGGGATGAAGATCCACACACCCATAATGTTATGGCAAATTATCTATACCTATTTACACTTTCACATTGATGTGAAGAGTATTTTACTACAACATGTGCTGGCAAAATTGACTTCCATAACTAAGACTTGAGAATACATGCTTTTATTAAAATTATTGATATTTATGTCAACTCACATGTGGCCATATTTCTGTATCACCACAAGCAGAAACATATTTGTATTATTTACATAACACTGCTCAATGTTTAAACTCATTAAGATTAGTATGACTTAACGGGTGTTGACAACATGTACACCATACAGCATATATAAGACAACAGAAATTGCCTTGGAGGTGCTGTAATCTGGTTATGAACAGAACAAGCTAATGACAAAACCATCCCTACTGCTTGCACAAAGTGGATTTGCTGTTCAGCCCACAGTAAGCTGAACACAGACAGACTCCAGGAGCAGTTGGAGTATTGATTTGCCGGCAAGAGGCCGTTTAGGTGAACTCTTCGCATCACCCAGGCCCATAGAAACCAGCCTACAGGCACAAAAACATCAACAGGCACCGAGACGGCACTCTGCATCAATAAACACAACACAATAAATTTCAGAGCATGCAAAGTCAATGAGTTACTTTGGATGCACAGGCATAGAATGGGCTAGTCTACATGTGCATGTCTGTTGGTTTATCACTTGGTTAATTCAGTAAACTGTCGAAAGTAAGAGGACAGTACTAAATCATGGCGGATTCCACAACACAAAAGTATGCACATGTCATTTGCAACATTAGGGGTGAACGGAAATATTTCTGCATCAATGAAATAGAGGTTATCTAGCAAAGATAATTAAAAAATTTCAACATACTGGTCTGTGAATATTTCTTAGTGCTTTTTACCAGTGGAAGAGTTTCATAGGACTGAAGTGTTTTTTTTTTTTACCATGAACTTTCACTAAGAGCCCACACTTTACATACAAAATACTTTTCAATGCACTAAATAGTAAATACTCCAAAAGTTAACACAGGCACTGGCAAAATAAGGTTGAACAAATTCATCCAGGCAAAAATTGAAATTGTGAAATTGTTTAAGAGACATGTTTACAGTCATGACAGCGCACACGTTTGTCACAAAATGTAACTTAAACAACCCCAATGACCCTGAAAAATTGGCCAAGACCATAGAATATGATTACAGGCTTCCACCCAAAAAAGATAATAAAATTCCAAACCATTTCCAAACCTTACGTTCAAAATTCCAAACCCATAATTAACAATGAAAGACTGTTTTATTGTCATCTCTTTAGCATTGTAAACCTGCAACAGTAACATGATGTGCAAGGAGGAACTCATTGAACGTTACCATCAACCACAGATTCTGTGAAAATAAATATGGTCAACAAACCCAGAGCTGGCATTACATTTTGACCATATCTGGTATGCACTTTCTTTTTTCTTGGCACTAAAATTTAAGTTTGTCACAAATTTGGGAACAGGTATAAAGCAGTCCATATTTGTTTTCTCTCAAGTCATTTTTACTGGAATGAAATCAAGCCATCAGATACAAAGAAATAATTTGCCACCAACTTTGACATGACTGAAGGAAATTCCTAGAAAAAAAAAATACAATTTCTCAGAAGTAACATTAAAAATTTACAGGGCACATGTCAGTTACAAGTTGCAAAGATTTGTTATACTTTACTGTACAGTTCTGTTCATAGTTTTAAGCTTTTTACGTTTTAATTCTGCTGTCAATCTCACACGATTTGCCTCAGCCAAGAAACCAAACAATAAAACAGTTAAACACACACATTCACATTTATGTTTTTATCAACCAATTCTCTTGACAAACTGTGGTGAATAATCATCGCTGGTTCTTCTAAGTTATTTCTGACCTTGGCTAAATTAAAACTGCACATGAAAATGCTCCACTAGGGCCTAATCTGGCCTAAGAAGGGCAGGGGGTGGAACCACCGGTGAGGGGCACCTCATTGTTGAATATTTCGATTCTCATACATTTTTAAGGGCTTCGTTTCCTACGGTTGACCTCCACCCCATGAGCACAACATGTACCTAGCCCGAAAATTCAGTCTTTGGATAGCTTGTATTTACTGATATGTGGAGAACTCTGCCATCCCGGATGACATGTGCATCTGCTCATCACACTGTATTATAGCTACCCCAGACCATCATTAAGAAGTTGTTTGTGGTTTTGTTGTCAATCAATGTTGTTTTTGAACTTATGACACCCAAGTCAATTTTGTTTAAAAGTATCCCTTTGCAGATATATATCCATGAAATATCTACTAAAGGGACTGCAAATAATATTCAAGATCCATATTTGATTTTTCCAAACCACAAACCAAAATTCTAAACCAGTTCAAGGCCTTGAGAGTCCTATCTAAACTTCACAAAACCATTTCACGAACCATATGGGAACCCTGTGATTAAGGTTTGGTAAACCTGGGTACAAGCCTTCAAGAGATAAAGTGTTTAAGAAGAAATTCCCCTTGACTGACGGTTAAAAACAAAGAACCCACAAATCTCTACAGTCAATAACCGATACGACCCCCTTTACTCATGATATAAATTGATACTCTTCTTATGCTTTAACCATTTAAGATAAAGAGCTGACTGCCAGGGAAAAAAACTGGCAACCAGAAGCCATTCTGGATTACAAAGAATGCTGAAAATAAATTCTGATTACAGCCCATGTGACCACTTGCTAGAGGATCACTTACAGATTACACCAACAGTCTCACATCAATCTGCTGATGTATGGAAAATGGCATCCTTTAAAAACCCTTTTTCCTTTTCAAGACGTAGAAGGTACATGAGCTGTGCCCCCCCAAATCTGGGGTGTACTGAACCTGTTCAACTAAATCTCATGAAAATCAGGCAAGACAGATTCCAATTTCAAGAATGGCCACCAATTTGTCTAAATTTTATGCTACAATCATAAAGCCATATTTAAGAACTTTGAGCTATCTTTTTTTTCATACATCTTGCAGCCAGTTTTATGGGTGGTGGAATCTTAAGTACCAAAGCCTTGGGCCACATATGTATGTTGGGGCAAGACATGCAACCCCCAAAACCCCTTTACTTTTCTTTTTTCAAATTTGCACATATCTTACAAGTACATCAATCTGACTGATCTTATATGCTGCATTTTTGGCTGCACTGGCAGGTGAAATACCAGCAGTCTTGTGCTGCACTTTGCAAGATTAGCCAGTGAGGACGTAATTTTTACAAAATAAAGATGTTTTTATATGGAGATTGATGAGCTCTTCCTGCCACCAGAGTTTGTATCAAAGACCCCAAGAAGAAAAAGAAAAAAAACACCTGTTGGGGACAACTCACCTCGCAGACATTGTAATCCTCCGAGTCAAGGTACTGACAGAGACGTGGGAGAAGTTCCTGCCAGTTGTGTAACCCTGCCTTGGCCACCACTGTCGTAATGAGGATTCCGATGGTGGCCCGAATCAGGGGTGAAGTATCGCCTATACTGTTGAGACATTCTGACTTAATAAAGTTTGTCACTTCTTCAGGAAATTTCTCATAATGTGCCCGCACATTATTTTTCAAAATCAAACCACTTAAGCTCCTAGTAGGCTCATCTGCAATCAACGAGAAAACAATATTAATACATAGATTAGTAAACACAATTTCATACAAAGACATAGGATCCTGTTCTTGGAAATAAAATTCATCTGTAGGACATCAGCCCTGCAGGGTTAGCTATCACATGTCAATTACATATAGTATAAAAATACAGAAGCTGCTCTCTTTTCCCACAGGACTCAAGCATTTTGCAGCAATGCTCTGTCTTTTTCACTCTATACCTATATGTATATGGCTTTCACAACCTGTCAGAAAGATTGTCAAGTCTGCTCCATGTCATGTCTGATGATGATGCCTAGATTATCATGTGAGGTAAGATAATAATCGGTTTCTGGGACAGTAACATGGAGAAAGACCAAAAAAAAAAATAAAAAAATCTGATTCTAGATACATAATACTTAAAGCCCAGATCAGTCCAGTGTAATTAAAAGGCCACAAGATTTATGTACTGGCTTTTACTGTTACACACTAAAAATCTACAACCTTACTTCAACCTTTTCGCACATGAAAGAGTAACTTTCAGTGCAATTTATACACATTTTTAATTTGACGTTGGAGACAAAACTGGTTGGATTCGCCAATTTCAGGGCTTCACAAATAGCCTATCAGTCAACACAGAATAATGTCTTCAGAATATGCTTGAATAAACCTTTTGCAAACATGTGAAAAGGTAGAAGAAATACAAATACAAGACAGGGCATTTCAGAATAGTTTCCTGGGCATAGATATAAGTTGGCCAAAATCACAAATATCAACAAAGAGAGGAAGTTAATGTACTATTAGGCCACACCAATTTAAATTGTTTACTGGCCGAATAAATCTCTTATCCAATGTTGTGGGAAAGTAAGAAAATAAAACTAAAACTTCTAAATTTTAGAAAAACATCTAATTTATTTATTTTAAAGTGATAACAGGATGAAAATTACATTAAACAACTATCTGTAATCTGTCAGTTAAATTTCATTAGTACATGTAAATAACAAAAATGTTATCTGTATCACATCAATAACAAAACTCCTCGAATTCTCCTTTTACTTCAGACACAACAAAATTCCAACAGCAGAATTTCCGGAAATGATGATACATGTACATGTATGCCATTTGACAGGGACAATCCTCAGTAACACTTTGTGGTTGCTCTAAGAAATAAGTATTCGCATCACACATGAAATGCCAGCAAAACCAACAGAGACATTCCAGGAAGAAGAGATAATCCTGAACTATAAATATGACCACATCTCCAGCAGATAATCATCTGCTTTTAATTTTCTATTCATGATTTCTCAGAGAGGGTCCTGGGTTTAGGGGATTACCTTCTACATCCTGCTGACCTTGGATACGAAGCAGTCTCTGCTGGACCTAAAGTGAGCTCTATTGATTTACCAGCAATGACATATCTGCCTCGTACAATATAACCTCCTTTGCTCTGTCCATATACACCAGTCTGGCTAGTCAAATCAATATCATTTCATTCTCTGCCAATATCAAAATCTTTGCATGATTTTTTTTTTTCCAGCTGTTTTCCTCTTCCTACCCGTGTACATTTTTGTGATTTTCCATTTTTTTTTTTTTAAGTATCATGCTGACTGAATGGTTCTTCATTATTTACACACTTTTCGCTTTTAGGAATCAATATACGTAAACCTAGAATTTAAAAAGGCCAAGGCAGACATAATGGTTGCATGGTTACAAACACAACATTTGGAACTTGATTTATGAACATAGTGTGTGTAGGGTGGGTAAGGACATAAACACATTAAATTATGTGGAAGCCAGAATGTGTTTTTACACTAGTAAATTAATCTTTTCTCAGTCACTTCAACAGCTAAATTGGCCATAAATGGTAAATCCAGAAATTAGAACAAACCACCCACTGTATAAATAAATTCCATTATTTTAACTAGTTTAGATCATATATACACACATATATATATATATATAAATATATATATATATATATATATATATATATATATATGTATGATCTAAACTGTATATATATATATATATATACACACACACACACACACATATACATGTACTTTTGGAAACATTCTTTGAAAGGACATAATATTTTATATCTAACACATGCTGTGCAAAGCAATATTTCAATGAATTGCAAATTGATCTGTATAAAAGTAAAATTACCTGTACCCGTTTTCTAGACTACAGCCTTAAAATTTTCTACATTATTCTCTGCATTTAGAATAAATTTGTCACCTCATTCTGCACAAGAACTTAGAATGTCATTTAGGGTTTTTAGTCCACTTTTATCAAATTATATGGTTTATCTACTACAGACCTTGCAAAAGCTACTTTTTCTATGACAAACATGTTTTCTTACACAATGTCAATGCAGACTAAGGTTTGTTTTCTTCAAAATACATTATTCCGTAAAAAAAGTACAGAATTCTTGATACTCGTCACGCAGGTCTTATGTTCGCCTTTCTCGAAGACATGCCTCTCAATTCGCAGATAAAGCAATGGTAAATCACTTTACATGTGATAATGTTCCATTATTTCAAGATTTTATAGCAAGACATGCAAGAATTTTTATAATTGTTATTGTTTTATTAAACAGGGTAAGTCAATCAACACAAGTATCTGAAATTCTTGTGTACATTTTGTATCGCACACCTGTGATCAGTCATGTTCAGATTTCTGCTTATTCCAGCCATTACAAATTATCTCCCATGTCAGGATTTGATTTTGCGCAGCTTCAATTATAACACAATATGAATCTTTAGGGTCATACGCGTGTTACTTTGAGGGAGCAGTGTATTTACACCAACTATTACATTAAATGATCTCACCTACTGCTATTGTAATTCTTGTAGCATTCTTTGTGTGCAGATTTCATCCAATTGTGTACAAGCCGTCATGAACAGTCCTACTGATCATGGATTGATTT
Source organism: Liolophura sinensis (assembly GCF_032854445.1). Taxonomy (NCBI): domain Eukaryota; kingdom Metazoa; phylum Mollusca; class Polyplacophora; order Chitonida; family Chitonidae; genus Liolophura; species Liolophura sinensis. The sequence continues at coordinate 37,985,315 of NC_088301.1, forward strand.
ATTTATTTATTTATATGATTGGTGTTTTACGACGTACTCAAGAATATTTCACTTATAAGACGGCGACCAGCATTATGGTGGGAGAAAACCAGGCAGAGCCCGGGGGAAACCCACGACCATCCGCAGGTTGCTGATAGACCTTCCCACTTACGGACGGAGAGGAAGCCAGCATGAGCTGGACTTGAACTCACAGCAACTGCATTGGTGAGAGGCTTCTGGGTCATTATGCTGTGCTAGCGCGCTAACCGACTGAGCCATGGAGGCCCCACATCATGGATTGAAATTCCATGAAAAAATTAGTAATAGTGATTGGCTGGTGGTGATATCTTTACCACCACACCCAAGCTTTATGACTTAATTATTTATTCGAGCACTAACTCATAGCGTAAACATTTCAAAAAGGGATTAAATAATTTAATAATTTGAAGCAGGGTATAAAGTGTTCCTGCAATCAGCATCTTGTATCTTGAGTATAAAGACGCAACTCAAAAAAATATTTCATGTTAATAATATCAAACTGGAATAGGTTAATCAAAATATCCAATTTTGCAATTAAAAAAATAACTTCTATGAGTTCCTAAGCAAAAAATGTCCTTAACTGGGATTTGTGAACACTAGGTTGCCGTTTACGTTTTAACTTCTATGTGTGCTTTGACATCTTCTATTTTTCCATCACGTTATTACAGATTTTTCATTGGGTAAACAAAGGAATGGGGAGATGTTTGATTTACAATACAAAACAGCACAAGTAAGACGTTCTTTACACTATCTTCTGTCATGTGACACTGTCATCTACGAGTCTTCTGCATTCACCTGATTGTGGCTTCAAATTGGTATCTCTTTGTTTATTGAGAAAAGTTCTGGATTCAAACTTTCTTCAAACAGCGTGTTGGGTCTGTAGCAGCATGTTTATACCACTACACAATCTGAGTTGTTGTGACAATCGTTTTTTGTTTTCACACGTTTAGGACAGTTTAACATGGTAATAGTTAATTACATCTGTAAAAGGGATGTAACGGAGGGAAGCATGAATGTATATATGTAAGTAATGACGTAGAAAGCTACACGTTAACACAACAACCTACTTTTTAGAACCGCCCCTGAATTTTTTTAGTCTGGTAAATAATTACCAGTACAGCTAGAAAATGTATGCTGGAATAATCACATTTTCATGTTACTGTGCTTTACACGTATGCAAAACCTCAATGAACCAAATCTTTGCAAATTCATATCACAAAATTTCACTCTCCATTTGTCAAGTTAATTTAACTAATGATCAGCCAAAATGGCACAGGCTATTAGATTAAAAGAAACCCTAGATCAATGTATTTGTTTTGATAAAGTATCTAGAGTAAAGTTTAAAAGGCATACCTTTTTCATTTTTGTGACAGAGAATACTCTGTTCAACATAAACCAAATTTTGCACACTGAGAAAATCAAAATCGCAGCAAAGCAATGTTATCAATTTTAACTAACCAACCCAAGTTACTTCTATACCCTGACAACACCCCCGTTTCCGCGGACGTCACAGACACAGGGTACAAGTCACACTTACCTCTTTCTCTAACATGGCATGTCCCATGGCCAAGTAAGAATTCCAGATTAAAAGGTCATTTACTCAGTTGCCAAGCATGTCAGAACAAAAGAGCTATGACCATTTAGGTCTGTTTCCAGCTCTCTTCCAAAATAACATAAGTTATATTATTTGTTGTTTTTTATATGAATAAAGCTTTAATACTATGAACAGATTTTGTGCAGATTTCCCATGTCTTTTTAAACCATCACTTCCATTTCATCATCAATAAATTTGGCCTGTAACATGTTCCTTATGGCTGGGTTATAACTTCAACCACATCATTTTCTCAATAATTCTTTCCAATTATACAAGCATTCATCCGTTGCCACATTCGTGTTAATATCTCGAGTGCAGTGCTCAAAAATTTATTTTTAATTTAGGGACCATTTGTGAGTAAATAAAACATCTCACCATGCGATGTAGGTATATTATCTGCTCACCAAGCTGGTGAAAAAATTGCAAAAATCGAATTTAGCTTTAGCTGTTTTATTGGTATAGCCTGATTTCAATGGAAAAACAAGGGTGGCAGCCTAGTTATCTATCCTCTGCTGAAAACATCATTTCTCCACTAAATTATAATCATGAAGCAATTTAGCAGGACCTATGCCATGTTCATATATGCTCTGTCCATCAGGCCGCACAACCCTTTTTCACATTCAACTCGAAGCAGATCAAGTATTTTTTTATTTGATTGGTGTTTTTGGCGTTTCTGAATATTTGACTTCTACATCAGTGACCAGCTTTACGGAGGGAGGAAACCCGGGAAAGCCACAACCATCTGCAGGTTGATTGCAGACCTTCCCACTCACGGCCGGAGAGGAAACCAACATAAGCTGGACTTGAACTCACAGCGACTGCATTGGTGGGAAGCTCCTGGGCCATTGCGACGTTCTGGGTTGCTAACTCCCTCAGCCATGGATGCCCTGCAGATCAACTATGACAACTCATGTGTGATATATAAGCCAAATATGATGTCCAGGAACCTAGTTAGTGAATTTGTACTTAATGAAAAAACAAATCAGATAAATGTTTGATCCTGACAAAATATTACCAAAACCACCAGGCAAAAACATGATCTCTAGAGAGGTTCATGTGACCCTAGAATCTTGAGTGGAATAGAGCGAATTACCGAGTTAGCTGCATAATTGGTTTTTCGCACATTATCTCTACTAACTTGATTTTTTAGAGTTTACAGAGTTGCTCGAGTTGTGGTCTGTCAGGCCTACATTTCCAGACACTACATAACAATTATACAGGGCAAATAACACTTGATTCTTTGTTTCCAGTCATTTGTCAGAACAACACTTTACCAAAACAGCCTTGTATACACCTCCTTGGCTAAAAGAACATCCACTGACTTTAATGTGAAACATTTTGTTTCTCTGATAAATCATTTGACCAGTTTTCTGGTCTCCTTTATAAAAAAGGAAACCATCAAAAAATCATGACCAAAACTGGACAAGCCTGCTCATAAAAAAATCCAAAATGCATCTGATTTAAGAATTCAATAATGTGTTCTAATGATTACAGATATACAGTAAAAAAGACATTAACTTAATGCACTTGAAGCCTTCAGCAGGATCAGTTATGTTTGAAAATACAGTAATAAAAGTTATTCCAAGTCATTGTTGTCTTTAGTCCAGTCCATATTTCTATTTCCTAAAAGTGAAATTGCAAAATTCACTATTCAGGTATTCTGCTACGACGAACAGTAGCTCGGTGTAACTAGGCAGCATTAAAATGATGACAATGAGGCATGAAAATCGTTCCAATGCCTGCACCCATTTCCTATAATACTGTGACAGAAAAGAGATCAAATGCCAGTGGTCTCAAGTAATTTATTAGATTAGTGTTTTAATACGGCATTCAAGAATATTTTGTTATTTCATGGCGACCAGTGTTATGGTCGAAGGAAACTGGACAGTCTGGGGGGAAACACATGACCACCACAGGTCTCAAAAGTATAAACACACATTTGACCGAGATAACATGCTTGAATATCATTCTGACATGTTGTACTTTCATATAAACAAGCGAATGTTTTTTATCACAGAATAAGTAAGGAAGATACTAAGCTCAAACTGAAAGCTTTGTGAAAGAGATTTACCTTCTGATGTCAGTTTTGTGAGAACGAAAATCAAGTAGTTGTTGAAATCGGGATATTTGTTCAGCTCTTCCAGTTTCTGTAAATTAAGTTAAGGACAAAGCAAAACCCACAAAACGTAATAGCTGAGAAATTAATTGAACACGCAGTTATGAATGACATCCAAACCATTTTAACAAGACACTAATTTGACCATAAGGCGTCCGTCTTACTCTTTTAAGTCAAAAGCACGTGTAGCTAACTCATTCATCTTACCGCGCAAGTTGTAAGTCGGCGATCACATAAACAAAGTTGTTACCAGACAAAAGCAATCAACATATCCAATAGACCAATATACTGATAAACCATATGAAAAGGATACTTGTTGAACGATCCTTTGCGTGGCAGTGTCGGGAGACTGTGATTCTCGTAATAATTGTAGAATTTGACGAAGCCCGTTTTCCTCCGGCTGCCACGCCATCTTAGAAACTGCGCTTCCCCGATTGGCAGTCACCGGAAAATGTCGAAGACCAAAAATATGA